>NW_027395980.1:0-164702 GCF_047715735.1 Aspergillus multicolor | reverse complement strand
CCAGAGAGTACCAGAGAGTACCAGAGAGTACCAGAGAGTACCAGAGAGTACCATCCCTCTATTCGTGCACGATTTATATCTAAAACTCCTCCTTCCGCACAACAACCGCCTCCCCACTGCTAAAGTCCAGCCAGACCCGGCTCCCGACCTGCGCCGACCCATCCGCAAGCGTCCCGTTGCTTTCAGCGCCAGAACCCTCGACATCGCCCTCAGCAGGGGCAGCAGCAGCAGCAGGCAGCGCATCCCTCTTGACCGGATGCGCACAGGACCGCGAGTTGTCAGCCCAGAACCAACCTCCGGCCCAGATATCGCCGTACGACCACGTGCCCCCGTTGTAGCTCGTGCTCGCGAAGTCGTACCACATGCACTGGTTGATGATTTCTTCGGTGATGTCCTGCGCACATATCAGTCTAACCACCCTCTCAAAACAACCCAAAGAACCACCCCCTCAAAAAAAAAGAAAGAAAGAAACAACCCAAAAAAAGAGAGTCTTCTGGAAGGAAAAAAGCGACGTACCCAACACTGCTGCTCACTCTGCATCCCGCGAATCTCCCAAGAGCCATAAAACGCGCTCACAATGCCGCCGCCGGCATCGCACCACGCGCCATCGGGGTACGCGATTGTCCAGGAGTTCCAGGCATTCGGACAGATCCAGGCGCGGATCGACCACATCATTTCGACGGCGGCTTGGGAGAAGACTTGTTGGTTGGGGGCGGTGCAGTCGGCGGCGCTGCTGAGGCCCAGGAGGGGGGTTAAGGTGAGGAGGGTTGGGAGGAGCTTCATTTTGGTCGTTGTGTTGTTGGTTGGTGGTTGGTGGTTGGTGGTGTAAGGGAGCTGGGATTGGGTTGGTGGTGATGATGAAGAAGAGGATGGGATGGGGATGAGGGCGCTTTTATATCTTTCCCCTCCACAGTTCATCCTTTACTGCGTTGACCCATAGAGTAAACAAACTGAGACCTGCAGACCGTCGTCTCCATCTTCTTGTCCATTATGTTGTCCAGCAGGCTTATACATCCTTACACCACGCCCCTAAATCCTTGGCATCTAACTCCGCTCTCCCATTGGCCCAGTCCATCCAAACCAAGCCCTAAACGCCCTAGCAAATGGGGCGGAAATGACCAAGCCATGAATAACGCTCACGCTGTTGGGCAGTGTTAGCTAATGTCTCGCTAATACTTACCGTTCTCTCCGGGCGCAGAGAACGGTGCGGATAGCGGGAAACCGGCGGGACACCAACGGGAGGATTTAGATGAAGTTTGATTCCCCTGCTTCTTGGTGCCGGTGTTATTGGTGGAGTTTGGCCAGGGAACGATTTTTTGCACGAGGGTAAGCGATTTGTCACGCTTAGGCTTGTTTTTAGTGGTCTTTGCTTTTGAGTTGGGGAGGCGGGAGGGCCCGATGTGCGGCTGCCTGAAGTTAGCCCTGAAGTTAGGTATGGACGGAAGAGCCTCGTGATGGTGCCATTTAGGGCTTGCTGCTGTCATGCTATGCCATTCATTAAAGGATCTAGATCTTAGACGATTCTACTATATGGATACCATATGATCAAATGACACTACCTAGGATAAAACCAATTGACCTTGTGTGTTGAAACTATGAGGGAACTATGGTAGGCTATGGTAGGGACGTACAGTCATCCTCTAGCTCCAAAGTCATGGGTCGAACCTGCTCTACTAGACTTTCCGATAGCGCACGGAGAAAAGTGTATTCGCTCTTCGCTTGAGAATTTTATGGGGAGGAGACACTAGACTCAATCTGATATCTGATGCATGCAAGCAAGGCCTTCCCGAATCCGTGTTCCGCCCAAGCCCTAACTCGAGATTCCTATGCACCGCATGCGCCCGCCTTGTCAAATGCACCTGTTTCTCACACACCAGGAGACTTTCGGAGGTAACGTACCCCTTCGTCTGTTCTTGTAAGATGAAAACCGTTCCATACGTGTATCACGGTGGTTATAGTACGTACAAAGATGATAAAGGATTTAAAAACCCTTTGTCTGGTGCTCGGTTATTCACGGCAGTCAGTTGGGATTCAAATGGGGAAGAGGTAAAGGGGAGAAAGGGGACAAGGGGAGAAAGAGAAAAAGGGAATGAAAGGAAATAATGAAAACAAGGGGAACAATAGAAACAACGGAGAGGAGGGGACAAAGAGGGAAATAATGAGAGAGAAGAAATCAAGGAAGACACAAGGACAAAGACAAAGGAAGAAAGAAGAGAACAATCTCGATCACGATGAAAGGGAAGAAAAAAGGAATATTCCGCTATCCTAGGTAGTAGGCTGCCGGTTCCCCTGCGCAGCAAGTACCTGGACCAGATGGTTAGGGCTGGGGACTTGGTAGTACCTACCGCGCCTCTGCATCTACACTTTAGAGAGCAATAGACACATCTCTCCATCAAGACCCAAACAACCTTACTCGGGCAACCTGCTTGATCACTTTTAGATCTCGTTTTCTCCAAGGCGTTCTAGAATAGTACTAAGAGCTCCATCCAAATAACATGGAGACAGTATACCTTACAACAGTGTCTCTTTGCCCAAGGTGCGCGGTACTCATCGTTCATATTCATACCTAGGCATACATATCCATATCAATATCATATTCAAATCCTCATCATCACAGTACCATACCACGCAACTATCCGAGTTCAAATACAATATCCTCCCAAAACAACACCATAGCACCTAGAGTATGGCACTACAGGTCATCCCCACACCCTCTCTTCCCAGCCAACCATCATGATACCCTACAACTCACTCCGCTCATCAACCGTAAGCGGCCCCCTCTTGACCATAATCGTCAACACTTCATACAGCACATCCGCCGCCGCCATCGTCGTCAGCTCCGCATTCGTATCATACGCCGGCGCAACCTCCACAATATCCGCGCCGATGAGATTCAGCCCGTCGAGTCCCCGAATGAGCGTTCGCAGCTCCCTTGTACTCCACCCTCCGGTCTCGGGCGTTCCAGTGGCAGGCGCAAAAGCCGGATCAATCGTATCGATGTCGATGGAGAGATATATGGGAGAAGAGGGGTCATTGCCCACGCGCTCGCGGATTTTCTTAATGATGCCCTCTGTGCCGATCGTGTCGATTTCGCGGGCCTCCACGATCTCGAACCCCACGTACCCGTCGTTTTCGTAGTCGCTGGGCCCCGAGAGAGTCGTGCGGATTCCGGCATGGATGTTTGTGTCGTTTTTTAACAGGCCTTCCATCGCCGCGTGGTAGAAGTATGTTCCGTGGTTTATGGAGGCGACTTCGCTGGGGGAGCCGCCGAAGACTTTTGGTTTCCAGGTATCGCTTTACCCTCATTAATACTTCTTCTCCTTATAAAGAGATATTGGGGGAAGGAATGGGGAATGGTGGGGACGTACAGATGCGAGTCAAAATGAATCACCGTCACGGGCCCATACGCCTTGTTGATACTCCGCAGCAGGGGCAGGGTGATGGTGTGGTCGCCTCCCAGTGTGATGATTCGGGGGAGGGTCTTGCCAGCCTTGGACAGACCGTATTCGTTGGCGCTGGTGTAGGGCTTGCGCATGAGGAGGCTGTTGTGGCCTTGTTCGATTTGTTGGATGGCCCAGGCGTTGTCGTACCTGTCCTCACGTACTTGTTAGTATGAAGATGGGAGGGAAGGAGGGGGAGTGGGGGTAGGGTGGTAATGTGGTAATGTGGTAATGTTGGTGAGACGTACGAGGTAACAGGGATATCACCGCAGTCCAGCACCTTCAACTCATTGCTGAAGGGATTCGCTTGGAGGGGGACGTTGTAGCCGCCACTATACCGAGTCAATTAGCCCTAACTCACTCACCGACCCAACCAACATGCTCAACCACAACACGACAAGACACGGTGAAGTGTAACAGGGACATACTAAAGATTCAACCTCCGGCTCCCCTGCCGAATCCCACTGGGCCCGAACCGTGCCCCCGGTCTATACGAAGTCCCCGTATCGAACGGCGCCCCAATGAACGCGATGTCGAATTTCTCTTCTTCGCTTGCGAGGCAGGGGAAGTACGGCAGGCGGCCGAAGGTCGAGATGCCGGAGAAGACGGAGTCGGCCTGGTGTGATTGTACTTGTTAGCGGTGTTTGGACTGATGGGTTGGTTGGAGGGAAGGAGGGAGGGAAAGGAGGGGTGTTGGAGGGGTAGGTGTACCTGCGTGCCGCCGTCGCCGGGCAACGTGTTGTACCAGAGCTTCTGGAGGGGTCCGGTGAGGGGGGTTTGGTGCTCGTGGGCGGAGGCCACGGCTGAGAGGGTGAGGACAGCCACGGGGAGGATCATTGTGAGGTGTAGTTAGGTCAAAGAGGAGATGGGATCTGGAGGGGAGCTGGAGTGAGGGGGGAAGGGAGGGGTCCTTATGTATGCTCCTCGCAGCAAGCCCTTTATGCAAGCCGAGATCGGGAGCTCGTTGAGACACTGCATGGGTGAGATGATGATCTCATCGATAGTAAAGCCCAGCTCCCATGCTGGGGCATGGTAAGACAATGGAAGAGCAAGTCTTCTCCCCCGACCTTCTCAATAGGGCCAATACTTTGAGTTCCGTGGCTGAGGGACCCTGATTGCACGATAAGACTCCTCCAGATACAGCTCCATCGTCGCCACTGTGTAACTGCATCCATCTGCTTCTCCCCCGGCCTTCCAAAAGCGAGCAAAGGGAGGAGAAAGTCGCCTGGCCTAGTCCATCAATTGACCGTGATAAGCTTCCCCATACTGATAAGCCAGCATATACTCCGTATGTAATCCGCGGAGATTTAGCTGTCTCATAGAAATAAGTGGCTCGATGTCGATGGCTGCAGATATGGGGCACAGTTGGAGTAAGTATGAATCGCCCAAAAAGGAAGGCCGGGAGAGACCCTCAGTGGGGAACGCAGCGCATCCCCAGAGCTTGGCCAGACTAATGGCAGTTGACAAGCTTATCAGTGACATGATGCATTTGTATTTCAATTTGGCTTACTGCTTATCTATCTAGGGTCTGGGTTTGTGGATCTAGAGTTTTCTTCTTCATCATGAATTAGGGTTTCTCGTCGTCAGCTTTATCCTCATCGTCAAGAACCCCACAGTAGTAGTGTCAGGTTCCTCGGAGAAATATGTATTAACTGTAACTGTCAAGTAGATAATGGGTCTGGTAGTGTTCAATTGATGACGTCTCATCTTTCCTCTCTATCAACATCCAAACTGCAGACGCAGACTTCCTATCTGCCTGCATACACTGCATCCTCATACAATCGTGGCACCACTAACCCTCCCCTGCCCTCTCCTAAACACCTACCAACTCATCCATCAAACCCCATCATACCCCGCCTCCTCCTCCTCCTGTACACAATCCTGCTTATCCATCCGCCCAAAAGCCCTCCTCACCTCCCCCTCCCAACAACTCCCCGCCACAATAACCCACTCCAACGCACCAACAAGATACAGCGCCACACACTGCCCAACCCAAAGCCCCTTGAGCCCCCACCCATGAAACGCAAGATACACGCCCAGCGGCAGCGCACCGCAGTAGTAGCTAACAAGATTCACGGCGGCGCCAACATGCTGCCGTCCCATGCCGCGCAGGGCACCGCCACACGAGCCGTTCAGCCCGTCGGCGATTTGGAAGAGGGCGACGTAGGGGAGGACGGATGATGTGAGGCTCACGACGCGCGGGTCGGAGTTGAACAGTTTTGCGAAGTGCGCTTTCGTCGCCATTAGAATGAGCAGGACGAACAGGCCGAGGAGCATGCTTAGCCAGGCGGCGACATGCGACGCCCGTCTTGCACCGCGTGCGTCGCGGGCACCGAGGAGGTTACCGACTCGTGCGGATGTGGCAACGCCCACGCCGAATGGGATCGTGTTGAGGACTTGGTCGGCTGTCATGATGACACTTTGTGCCGCGAGGGGGATTGTGCCGAGTCGGCCGGCGGCAAGGGCTACGATCTCGAATGCCCACCACTCTGTGCCGACGTGGATGACGCCTAGAAGAGCGAGGCGCGAGAATGTGCCTAAGTTCGTTAGGGCTTCGCGGCTCCAGCCGCCCCAGCAGTCGGAGCCGTTGATGAAGCGGGCATACAGCACGAGGAGGGCGAACGAGAGCCAGTAGGAGATTCCTAGTGCTAACGGGGCGCCTAAGAGGTCCAGGCCCAGCTTGTAGGTGAATGTGTATGTGAGGGCTGCGTTGAGGGGGGACGTAAGCAGGAGGACGTAGGTTCCCGGGCGCATTATTCCTGTTCATCAACATTTAGCATGCATCCAGAGAGAAGATGGATATTGGGGATGGGGAAAGGGAGGGTACCCTGCGCCTGCAGAAACTTCTTCATCAGCTCGAAATACACGTATCCCAATCCTCCGGGAACCAACGCCGTAAGGAATCTTGCGCTATCCCTCGAGAGATCTGCGTCCTGGCCGAGGAGGAGGAAGACCCGTTCTGAGAAGATCCAGAGAATAGCAACGGGGACGTAAAATAATCCTAGCACGAAGAACCCCCTCTGCAGTAGTGTACCCAGGTTCTTCTTGTCAGACCCCGTGAAGGACGAGGACGCCAATGTGTCGAGCGCTGTTGTCCCACCGAGCGCAATCATCCACGCGGTGATCATGGCGAACATCAGGCTGAATGCGCTGGTTGCCAGGTGCTCGGGGGAGATGCGCCCGACGATCAGGACGGAAATGGTCTGCAGGGAGTTTTGGAGGGTGTAGGCGAGGATCACGGGGACGGAGGATTTGAGGAGGAGCGTGAATTCGGTGAGGGCTGCTTTTTTATAGTCTTCATTGCTGTCGGTATCTTGGGAGGAGGAAAGGAAGTCGGGGACGTGATCGTCTGGTTTCGGCAGGAGGGAGGTATATTCGTCTGGCGTAGGGGTAGGAGTAGTGCTGTTGCGCCCTGGGGTTGGGTCTGGGGAGGTGCCTGGGAGGGGGGAGTACATCTTGTCTTGCTTAGATGCAGAAAGATGAAATGAACTACAGAAGGGAAGAGGAGAAAGAGGTTTTATGCTGTAGAGATATACTCACTTGCCAAGTCCTCATTCAACATTCAGTCATTAGATACACATACAAGCATACAACATAAATCATCCATCTTCCTTAAAGCCAACGCAGATCCACCCTTGCTTTCCGAATACCTTCCCTTTAGGGCAACCCAGATCAGAAGCGCAAAGTGGACCCGATCCAACAGCCTGCAGTAGGCTGCAGTAGATCAACCCAGCACGGCTGCATAGTTACTCCAACTCATACCCCGCCAGTCCAGACCTTGCCCCTCGCCTCGCGTGTTGTTGTCATGCATGCGCGCTTATCAGGCCAGTCAAGTCAGGTTGTTATCAGAGACTCCCAGTTCTCAATCTATTGGCCCAATCAGGTTAGGGCTGGAGGTTGCATGTGATTGGACGAGGGGCAGATGTATATCGGCGAGGGATTTTTGGCTGTCGCGATCGTCGTCGAGGGCGATTGAGATCATTTCGTGGAGGATAGCAATTAAGATAATTAAGACGGTGAGGAGGAGTTCCGCAGTCGAAGTTTTGAGGAGGGCGAGAAAGATATAAAGGAGGGGTGGGAGCATTGTGTGCTGGAAGAGTATAACTTGGAGGGGCAAGTAGGGCTAATCGTCTGCAGACTGCGGATTCCCAGTGATAACGCCGTTGATTTATAGCTTGTTATACATCATCTCCCCATCTTAACTGTACTCCGGAGTATGGCATCACTATGGAGTATACTGTAGACTATTTGTCAGAGCGTGAATAATCTTATCGTATTCCATAATTGCTTCTTTACATTCCCTCACCATGTACAATTACCCTCCCCACGGATAATCCAGACACTCTCCTCCTGAAACAAAGGCTGATCCTGCCTCTGACAGGCTGCGATAAGAGATAGCCCCCTGCATCCCCATTCGATACTTAGTCGTTATCTCTCTCAGCTTCATCACCACCACTTCCATCTCATCATACAATATGGCGCGTTCATCCATATATATCATCTTCATCACCAGTGTACTCTCAACAAGTCAACCATGGACCCAGTCGTAGAAAAGGAAAGCAAAATGGCCGACTCAGATACAACCGTCGACGCAGTTCAAGAGAAACAGCCTGGCAGCGACACCCTCCCCATCGAGCAAAATGGCATCCGCGTGCACCCACAGCCAACATCGGACCCCTTAGATCCGCTCAACTGGTCGAGACTGCAAAAGCACACGATCCTGGGGATCGTCATGTTCAAGTATGTCCCCTCGATGCCAACGCCAATGCCAATGCCAAGCCAGCCAAGCCCTAGCTTTACTGACAGGTGTATGCTAGGTACTTCCTCTTCACCTACCTCACCACAACAACCGTGCCCTCCTTCCCAGCCCTCCAAACTCAGTTCAGCATCTCCTACAGCGAAGTCAACTGGACGGTCGCCATCCCAGCACTAGGTCTATCACTAGGCCCGCTGTTCTGGTCTGGACTGAGCGACATCTACGGCCGCCGGATCGTATTCATCGTTGGGACCGTGATAGCCCTCGCCTCGACGGTCGGTGCTGCAGCCGCCGATAACTATTCTGGGTACATGGCTGCGCGGTTCTTCCAGGGGTTTGGGGTGTCTCCGGGGAGTAGTGTTGGCATGGCTGTTGGTACGCCCCCATTTACTTTCCTGTGATGGTGGTACCTTGGTGGAGGGGCGAGTTAGGGCTAATTCCGTTTGCTTGTACCACACAGTCAACGACCTGTTCTTCGACTACGAGCGCGGCCAGAAGTTAGGGCTTTGGGTGTTGGCTATTGATGCGGGACTGCTTGTTGGGCCGATTTGTACGTCTTCTCTATGGTACTCTTGTCACTGAGGTGATATTCTAGCTATGTGATTTACTAACAGACGAGTAAGTCGGCGGCTTCCTCAACCTCGTCTCCGCCGCCTGGATCAACTGGTTCAACGCCATTCTCTTCGCCGTCTTGCTGTTACTAGAGCTATTCTTCATGCCCGAGACCCTCTACCCGCGCGCTGCAATGCTGAAGAGGATGCCTGCCACTGCTACCAACTCTACCTCTCCCTCAACATTCGACATCGAGCAACCCTCCCCAGAAAAGCCATCACCAGAGGAAGACGTTGCGATACCCCGCACAAAATCCCTCCCCTTCCTAAACCTCCACCCCCTCCCCTCCCTCCCAAAAGTTCCTCTCTACACCACCCCCCTGCGCTTCCTCTCCCTCTTCAAGCTCCCCGCAATCCCCCTCTCCGTGCTGGGCTACTCCTTCCTCTGGTACTGGTGGGTGCTCTCCATCATCACAGTGATCCCCGCCGCATATCCCACTTACAGTCCGCTAATCCAAGGCCTGCTCTTCATCGGCCTGCTGCTGGGGACTGTTGTCTCGGAGGTGTTCTGCTCGGGGAGCTTAAGTGATGCGCTGGTTACCAAGCTCGCGAGACGCAATGGGGGCGTTAGAGTGGCGGAGATGAGGATTTGGGGTGTTTATCCAGCGATAGTGCTTACGGCTGGTATGTACACCCTTCGTTTATATAGAGGATGTGGGTGTAAGTGTGAGGTTGAGGTGGCTAACGAGTTCATGTGCATGTCCATTTGTCCAGTGGGACTTCTTCTCTTCGGCGTCAGCATCGACAGGTCGTATCACTGGATGGTCGGGCAGGTTGCCTTCTTCCTGTGTATGTCCACCATCACCTTCCCTCCGTCTTTTCCTTTGTCGTCTCCTTCTCTACTATCTCAATTCAAGCTAACCAAGTGTTCTTGTTTTGTGTATACAGTCGCATCCGGAATCCAAATTGGCAACACCGCAACCTCCAGCTACATAATCGACTCCTACCCACTGCAATCCACGAGCGTGGTGATTTTCTACGCGGTGTTTCTGAACCTGAGTGCGTTTGTTAATCCGGTATGCCTGCCACACTTCCTATCCCTACCCTCCACCCTTCTATCTCAGCCCCTTGAAAAGAAATGGCGATGCTAACGGCTGTGGCAGTTCTTCATAACCCCCTGGCAAGAAAGCGCAGGCTGGACATGGACATTCACGACGCAGGCGCTGATTGTCCTGGGGCCGGGGACGCTGCTGTTTGCCGGGCTGCAGCGGTATGGGGCTGTGATAAGGGCCAAGGCGCCGATGCCGTCGTGGGTGAATCCTGAGTTTGACTCGACTTGAGATGAGGAATATAGCAGTAAAGTAGTTGGTAGTTCAGTTAAGGGCTTGTCAGAAAAAAAGAAATCAGTGTATACATGCTCAAAGCAAACTAGTCTATATACACCTAAGAAAAGAGACCCGACCAGACGAAACCAAACCAAACCAAACCAACCAAGCTGAAACCGGGATATCATCCTCCTACGCCAAACTCCCTTCTCGTTTCCTCCAAACGCTCCTCTATATCCGAATGTAAATAATGTATGCAAGGCGGCTGAACGGCGGTAGACATATGCGAATGCCCGTGTGCGAAACTCGTGGGCGAAGCTGCATTTGCTGCGATGTGATCGTGTTCATGATCGGTTGCTCGGCTAGCGAGGTAGATCAGATCGTAATAATAGCTCTCCGATAGCTCCCAGAGAGAATGCCAAAACAAGCTCAGCGGATTGCCGCTTACAACCGCCCCAGCAACTTCACGCGGTAAATGCAAGTCTCATTGCCGCCCCAGTTCGTGATGAAGCGGAACACAACCTTGTCAACCCTCAAATCAGGCGAGTCGATATACGCATTGACCGCAAACCGCTGAATATGGTGCGCCCCGTTGATATCGTACTTGAACTTGGCAATGCGGTAGAAATCAGGTCCAAGCTGGCGGTCATCGGAATACTTCTTTTCCGACTCGCGGCGCCACACCGACCGAAGGGCCTCCATCACAGGCGGCCGGACGAGCGACTGGTCAGACGGCAGGCCATCTTGTCCAACGATGTTCTTGGGATGCCCCAGCAAGAACGCAGCCCACGTATCCTGGTACGGATGGCCCTTGCCGACGTAGCGATACCGCGCCCACACCTCGACATCCTGCGGGGCCACTTGGGGTCGGATGGTCGCCAGCTTCGGCAGATGCTCGACCACTATGTCCTCGGGGATGATGCGTTGTCCCAAGACTATGCCGAGCTGGGTTACTCCCTTCTTCGGCGCACTGCACCAGCAATCGCCAAAGTCGTTCCACGGCGCCGTGGCGGCAAGCGGCGGTTGCGTTTTCATATGCTTGTTGCCGGAGAGGAAAAAATAAAGCCGTTGGAAGAGTGTTACCTTGCGCGTCGCGGAAGGGCTCGTCAGCCATGGGTCGACGATAATGCCGTTGCCCATGGTGAGAAAGTTGGTCTTGACGACCTCCGGCATTTTCTTGCTCGGGTACTGCCATACGGTCGTCGCGCCTTTGCTGACCTCTGCCTGTACCGATTTCACGTCCTTTACCAGCGACGAGACCTGGGCGCCCAGGTTGACCACCTGGCTGGAGAGCGCGTTCAGGTCGCTGTTGTTGGAGCGGATAGGCTTTAAGCCGGGTGAACCATTGGTCCACATAGAGTAGACGCCGAATGCAACTAATGCTACAATGGCGCACCGAAGGAGGAACGGAATCCACCCGGTTGTGGCCTTTTCCCATTGAACCGTCGAGGTGTCGGAGAGTGGATTGTGTCCCGGGGGGCCAGACTTAGTTGTCGCAGCGAATGACGCCTCTGACTCGGTGGGAGTGCGGCTAGAATCTGACGGCGTGGGTCTGTCGAAATCATCGTCCTCCTCTTCAATAGTGCTATGCTTCAGGTCGAGTCCTGACACCCGCCTCGGGGGCGCGGTGATATTCGCCCGCTTGAGATCATCGTCATGAACCTCCCTTTCCAAGCTATAAGAGATAACCGACATATTGTCCAGACCCAGCCCGTACAGCTTGTCGTGAACCGGCATCTGCGGTTGAACCGGCGTTGTGTCCATGGACGGAGGGTACAGTTGCTTGTGCGTGAATCCTACAACACTCGAGCCCGAAGAGAACGAATGCCGCGTCGGAGTCGACGGTGTCGCAGACACCACCGAAGCCTCCTCCAGCGAGTTAAGCAGCTGGATCTCGTCCGGCGTTGGCTGGCGTAAGCTTCTCCGTGGTGAATTCTCGAAAGATTTGCGCGCGCGCGTCCCCATAGCCGGAGACTCTTCTGGGGGTGGGGGCGTCAGCTCGCGCTCTTTGGCGACATCGACGGACTCTTTAAGTTTTTCGGCGACCTCGTCCAAAGTCATCGCCGGCTTCGCGGCCAACTCGTGCGGGAGAATCGGGGTTTCCGATGAGCCGTACGCAAACGACGTCTTGGTCGGGATATTCGGCAACATGCCACCGAGGCCTGGACTGAGCCTGCGCGAGGCAGGAACAGGGGAGGTCGAGTCTACGACCCTCGCCCGCCGGATGGCAGATTTCTTGGGCGGCATGGTTTGTGTGAATGATTAAGATGTCTTTTACAGTTAGCTTGGCGCATGCAATTGCAGGAAGAAATGCATAACATACGTTAGAAATGCTCATCAACTGCTGTCGAAGCAGTGATAGATATCGAAGTAAGGTAGGTAGTAAGTGAAGTTTGAAGAGAATAAACGGATCGCGCAAGGACTCAGGGATATTCAATTAATTAAGCAGCAGTAACACTGCGACTCAAGTTGATTCAATGGGCCACGCCCTCCCCAGATAAGGCAGCCGCCACCACCCGGATCGCTTTGTTGTGCTATTTGTATGAACAAAAGCGACCCAAAGACAGGATACCAGTGTTACTCGGCCGTCGCAAAATAGTCAGTTTCGTTGTTGCAATGATCTCACTGTCACGTTATCCAACTGACGGTGAACACGAGCGCGAGTGACGCGCAGACTCATGTAGACATCCAAATAGCGATTCAAAATCGTGGTATCGTACCCAGTACCCTATCGCTCAGTGATCCAGACGCGTTTATGTAGCGAATAAGTGTTGAATTGCGTTGCTAGTTGATGTGTGCAGTAGAGAAAACGGAGGTGGAATATGGGGAACACGTCCGCCCAATCGGGAAAAGCGTGGCTGCGGCTCTCTCAGTGATTGTCTTCGAGACTATTCCCTATAGAATCATTCTTTCAACGCAATCCATGGTAGTACTACTATATACGGTAAGTTCTAGTCTATTTTTACTCGAAAATTGTCTTATTGTGTCGATCTTTGTCGGTTTCAGATCAGATTCAGTGAATAATTTGGTAGATCGAGTCCGACCGGACAGCCATCCCATTCCCTCTATCGACTCCAGAAATAAATGTAGTATACAGATGCGAGAAACAATACCTGCGTATAATAGTAACATGTACGTGGTGTATCTGTACGTGATTTGTCGTGTTCTGCGCGGCTAACAAGTCCAGGCCGCGACAATGCCGTCCCTGCGGCCTTCAATGAGGAATCCGTCCTTGATCCGCACCCGCTCAACGGTCGCAGGGCCAGGTTCTCCCTCTGTAGCCCCAACGCCGGCACCACAATCCCAGTGGTGGCCGTCTGCCTTGTCGTACACCTTGACAACGTTCTCGCCGGCGGCGGACACAATGCGCTTCGTATCAAACATCATGCTGGTGATTGGTTGGTCGTAGCCGTACGCATCGTAAATCGAGCCCATTCGGAGATCCCATATCTAAAAACGTTAGCCTAGTCGCGCTAAGAGAGGTAGAGACATACCCGGATGCTGCGATCGAGACTTCCCGTCACCACGTGCACATCGTCAAACTGCAGACATGATACAGGACCAGTGTGGCCGACGAGGCTTCGATGAACTTGCCCGCTGCGCAGATCCCACAGTCGGATCATGCCGTCGGCGGTACCGCAAGCCAGTGCCGCGTCGAAGACTTGCACGGCGCCGACAAAGTCTGCGGAAGCATCCGGCGTCCGACCGGACGGGCGCCACTGCGATTCACTTCCGAGCGTTGACGCCTGTGCGGCGGCCCAGAGAACGTCAAGAGTCTGGACGCAGCGACCCTTCTCCAAATCCCACTGCCGTAATGTCTTGTCGGCGGATCCTGAGACCAATGTGTTTCCCTTGAAGTGTAGCGCCGTGACCTCTCCGACATGTGCGTCTAAAGAGTAGACATGGCAGTCCTCTAGGCTAGTCGAGTAAGCGACCGATACCGCGTCGTCGTCTTCGTCCTTGTTGACCCGGTTGTCTCTGTGCGCAGTCCGGGCGCGACTCAAGTCCCACAGTTTCACCGACGCATCCATAGAACCGGTCGCGACAATGTTGTCCTCAATCTGCAGGCACCGCACCGAGGCGTTGTGTCCTTCCAAGAATCCCGTGCACCGACCGACATTGAGGTCCCAAACCCGGACTGTATCGTCCAACGCCGCCGTGATCATTGTTCCGAACGGGTAGTCAAAGTCGATAGCCGTAACAACATCGGTATGCGCCTGGAATTCCTTAATCTCCGATCCCGGCGCGAAATGCTCGTGCAAAACCGGCATAGACCGTTTTCCTACTTCCGTTAGCAATGCACTCAGTCATGGTGGAGCAACATACTATGTGACCGATGCTTCAAGCTTCGCGGCGAAGGCAGTTTCTGGTATATTGACTCCGACATGAACGACGCATCCATCCCTGTGTCATCGGACGTAGGCTCATCGTTGGCCTCCGAGCCCGGTGTGGCAGCGGCAGCCTGTGCGGTTTGCGCAGCTTGCGCAGCTTCTTGCTCCTCCAAGTCATCTATTTTGCTGTCGATCTCGTTGACTATACTGGTCAGCCAAATTCTCCGAGCTCCAAAAAGTACCCACCCTCATGCTCCAGCTCCGCTTCCTCCATCTCTAACCCAGCCAACCGGTCTAGAACGATCTGGCGCATGCGATGGAAGTTGGCGATCTTGTTATCGATGTCTACAATCTCCGAGCTGCACATATTCTTCCGGACACCCATCAACTCCATCCGCCGGTTCAGTAGGTCCCGCTCTTTCTTCAGCTCGGCCGACGAAGACGGAACGGGGGTTTCCTCGCCGTCCTTGTCCTTCAGTAACTTCTTCCCCTTCGACCTCCCCCGGCGATGTGTTTTCCGATATTCCTGGTCATTTTGCGTAGCTTGGAACCCTTCAAACAGGGAATAGCTGCTGGAGTCGTCGGGGATGTTCAAGAGGAGTTCGTCGGGGAGGGAGGAAATAGCTCGGGATTGGATTTCGGAGGTCGATAGCCTCGATCGGAAGAGGTCGGTCGGCGTTGTTTGTGCGAGGGCGAACACTTTGCGCTGTGTACCGGGCCGTCGGAGCTCGCGGTGGATGTCGACCATGGCGTTTTGGTAGTGAGCGTTGGAGCTCGGGTCGCCGGAAGGGCCCATCAAGTGCCCAGCAGTTGTTGTGACTTTTCTCCCAAAGGCCTCGATGTGTCGAGACTATGTAAACATGGCAGTTAGTATGGGATCAACCACAGCGCCAGTGGCGAGCGGGGACATACAGTGATGCCGGTTCCCAAGAGTCCGTCACGCTCAACAATGTCCGAGAGACCCGAGGGAGAGTCATCGCGGCGGTTCTTGTCCATGGCCCGACTAGAGAGATTTCTCTAGAGCCAAAGCCTCATGTGGTTGGGACAAGATTGGCGAGAACAGAGCTCGGGAGTTGGTCGCTTGAGAGGAAGTTCTAGTGCACGCGACGTTTACCGCGGCGTCGGATCCCTACGTAGATTTTGCCGTTTCATACCGCACAGGCCAACTCGTCCACAGGCTTTTCTCCTTTATTATCTGAATAACTTTATGATAAATCGATGCAAGGGACAAATTATCGTGATGCAACTAATGAGTAGATTGAGGCTGTTGAGTTGTGGTCTTCATTACAGGGCTGGCCTGCATACTATTCCTAAGCTCGGCAATGCGTCGGGATGCTCTTGAGGGGATGACCAGCTCACAGGGACTATCATCCGCCTCTTCTAATTTCTAGCTCTGTCCCACGGTCAGTCATTACCAACGCGCGATATATAGCGATGCCGAGGATATTGGGTCCTATTCACGGGCAGCTTGGCGAGGACTACTTCGAATAAATAAGTCCACACTCGCCTAACATTCTTGGTCAACGTTCAGCAGGCTGCATATCTCTTCCAAGTGCTTTGTCGACTTCTCAGCTGCGTGTGCAAGGTCTGCAGGCGTCGCGCCCGCGCGAAAATTACCAGAAATCGTGGCTCTCGGATCACTGCCTGCTTCCAACAATCTTTTAACAACCGGTAGCTTAGGACGCTGAAATGCTGCAAAATGCAGACAAGTCCATCCGGTGAGACTTCTAACGTTCGGGTCGGCTCCAACCTCCAGCAATCTCTTGACTACTTCATCATGGCCATTCCTCACAGCCAGAACAAGCGGTGTTGTGCCGATGGCCGTTGTAGAGTCCACTTCCGCTCCATGTTCCAGCAGCAGGTCAACGATATCAAGCCATCCCTGCCCAGCAGCCCATGCGAGCGCCGTCCGGCCATTCCGATCATTCGTCCCTACAGCTGCGCCGTACTCGAGAAGCAGCCTTGCTGTACCGTAATGGCCATTCGCTGCGGCCAACATCAGGGGGGTTTTCTGGTCAACGTCTGGTGGCTCAATGTTCGCCCCGTGGTCAAGTAGTAACTTGGCTGTTTCCGTTGATCCATGGCAAGCCGCATGGGAGAGCGGAGTACGAACCCGGCGATTTGGCGCGGTACTGACTTCGACGTCGGTGACCGTGAGGAGCTGGCTGACGACGCTTGGGTGGTTGTTCATCGCAGCTACCATCAATGGTGTGTGATTACACAAGCTCCAGATCTCAGTATATGGTCCTGCCCTCAATGAGTTCGCGGCCGCGGCAGCGACGCCTTGAGTAGCTGCAAAGAACAACGCCGAGCGGCGGTGACGCTTCATGTCATACTGGTACAGGTACGTTGAATGTGCTGTACAGGTAGCGGCAAGCTCTGATGAACGCGTTGATGTCGCTCCGAGAGACTAGCTTTTCCAGGATTAGCCGCAGTAGGTCATATGGCAGCTGCAAGATCAATGGCATCATGAATGTTAGTTTGTTATGATGATCCGTAAGACAACATATCTGCCGGGCGGCTCAAGACGCTGGCGTCTACGCGCTCCTTTTGTAACCTATCGGCGAATGGCGGTCGAACACGGATGTTCTCAAGATCCTTCCGTCAACAAGGCTTTGCAGTCCTCATTCTATCTCTGTAAAGGCTTAGCACAGCGGCCACATAGT
Source organism: Aspergillus multicolor (assembly GCF_047715735.1). Lineage (NCBI taxonomy): Eukaryota > Fungi > Ascomycota > Eurotiomycetes > Eurotiales > Aspergillaceae > Aspergillus > Aspergillus multicolor. The sequence goes on along the minus strand of NW_027395980.1, from coordinate 147,633 downwards.
CTGTCGGTGAAGCGTATCGATGCAGAGAGACCTTTATAAACTGACCAGGTTACGCGATCTGGATTATTCACCGGCCTCTTCCTGACTGACTCAACCGTGTATACTTCTAATCATAAGCAACCGCGGGGGCAGAGTCAGGGTGGAATGACTGACAACGTCATTATTGAGAAGCAAAATGAGCTGATCAAACTTAGAAGACAGTGAATGGCTGAAGTGGCCAGTTTGACTTCCTTTGAGTCTTATTCACTGACCCAGATTGATGTTCTCGACAGTAGTGGGCAAACACAAGAATGCAGTGTTGTTCCTAGACCGGCCTAACTCCGCCCCGCAGTTCAGTTCCTGCAATTTCTCCCCATCCCTCTTCCTCCCTCTGCTCTCCAACCCTCTTTTCTTCTCTTCTCAACGCCAGAAACAGACTCAAGCACCACAATGGACACAGCAATCGATCTCTCCGACGCCTCCAAGGCCCTAGACCTTGCGAACATCCGCTTCCAGCTCATGTAAGCCCCCAGCGATATCGGCGACAGTCTTAATCTCTACCCCGCAAACCACCAAACAACATAACAGCACAAACAGTTAACAATGCAATGCACCAAACAGCCGTCTAGAAGACACAATCACTTTCCACCTAATCGAGCGCGTGCAATTCCCCCTCAACAAAACAATCTACGTCCGCGGCGGCGTCAAGATCCCCAACGAACAAGTCAGTCTGATGGAGTATCTCCTCCGCGAGACCGAACGCATTCAGTCGCGCGTCCGCCGCTACGAGTCCCCCGACGAGTACCCGTTCTTCCCAGACGCGCTGGAAAAGCCCATCCTGCAACCATTGGACTACCCCAAGATCCTGCACGACAACGACGTCAACGTCAACGAGACCATCAAGAGCCGGTACGTGGAGGACATCCTGCCCGCGATCTGCCCGCAGTTCGACGGGCGCGAGGACCGCGGCGAGACGCAGGAGAACTATGGGTCTGCGGCGACGTGCGACGTGAGTTGTTTGCAGGCGCTGTCGCGGCGGATCCACTTTGGCAAGTTTGTGGCCGAGTCGAAGTTTCAGAAGGAGACAGAGCGGTTTGTGAGCTTGATTAAGGCGGGAGATCGCAAGGGCATTGATGAGGCGATTACGGATGCGAAGGTTGAGCAGAAGGTGCTGGAGAGATTGGCGCTCAAGGCGAAGACCTACGGCACGGATCCGGCGTTTGCTGAGGAGTCTGGTCCTAAGATCGATGTTCATGCTGTGCAGGCTATGTACAAGGTACCAACCCACCCATCTTACTTGCCTTTGCTGCGCATAAGCTAACTGGTCCAGGAATACGTTATCCCTCTGACCAAGGTCGTGGAGGTTGAGTACCTGATGCAGCGCCTGAAGGGCACGCAGTGGGAGTAATCTCGTTTTCTTCACCATAATTCAGTCCGCCACGCGCCACGCCGTAACGACAATAGACGTAATCCCAGATAAACAAAAATAAACTTTTCCATGCTCTATCAGATTCATAACCACATTAATTAATCTATAAATCATCAGTCATACCTCCTCCTAGCCATCCTACTGCGCACCAACACCCATATACTCCGCCATCTCCCTGACAGCCCCCTCAAACCTCCCCGCCTCGATAAGAATCATACTGCCCCCCGTCTTAATCCCCAGCTCCTGAAACGCCCTCTTCGAATCACTCCGCCCCTCATCCTGCGAATGACTAAACTCATACCCCCCTTTACAAAGCGCATGGCGCTCAAGCACTTCATCCTCAGGATGGAAAAAGAAGCGCTCACCCCTGTCTTGTCCGCCCTTCTTCTTCTTCTTCTGCGGCCGCGTCTCCTCTGCGTCTAGCTTGCTCTCAACCTCCTCGTATGTCTTGGACACGATCAGGTAGTGCGAGAAATTGTACGGCTCTTTCTCCTCAATCGCCCAGGCGATTTCCTCCTGCAACATTGTGTACATCGGCGGCACGACCTCGGAGGGCATGTTGATGAGGCGCTCGGTGAGGATGAGCCCGATTGGCGGGGGAGGTGTTTGAGATAGCAATTGTGCGAGGGGGGAGAGCGAGGGTGTAGCGGCGGCTTTGCGCGCGAGGTAGGCTGTTAGGGATTTGATGGCGGGTTTTTCCTACACAAATAGACATTGATTAGCAAACCCCATCCAGATTACCATCTCCATCCCATCCCATCACCCAAACATAAAATAACTAAGTAAGGGTAAACGCACAGCATGCTCCCTCAAATTCAACACACTCAAAAACGCATACGGATCGCTCTCCTTCCCATCCGTCTTAACCGTGGACCCGAGCAACGGCTGCGCGAGAATCATATCCGATAACCCCGAGAGATCGAGATCCAGCGCGTCGACGTCAAAAAGCTGCCGGATGAGGTTCTTGATGCCGTGGAAGTCGACCTCCTGCGGGTCGAACCACTCGAAGTCGACGTTGACCATGTCGATGTCTTCGTCTGAGGAGTCGTTGGCGTTTGCGTCCGTGCCGCCCATGCTGACGTCGCCGTCTTTGATTTGCTTGCGTTTGCCCATTATGTTTTGTGTTTTGTGTTTGGTTTTGGTTTGTGGGGGGTTGTTGTTGGGTTGGACTTGGTGAGGGGGGATCAAAATAAAAATTTAAGGTTGCTCCGCGGGTTCGATCTGGATGCTGATTGGGTGGCGGGCTTGCTTTCGATGGTGTTGCTGCCAGCTGCAGCCATATACTCCGTAAGACATCGGTTGCGGAGCAGCGATTCGATTAGGGTTCTGCGCTATTTATTCAATGCGTGTAGAGTCATTGGTTTACTTAGGGGCGCGATTACTGCTGATGTTGGGGTATTGCGGTGCCATGCTTTACAGTGAGAAAACAGCGGTAGATGTGAAAAGTATATATAGTTGTCATTAGTGATTAAAACCCAGCAACCAAGACATCATGACTATTAATCTCTAGATTAAAGAGAACTAAGGAACAGCATAAAATAGCTTAAGTATATGCTTTCTCATTTCCCGGGGAACTACAGAGCAATGAAGTAGAATCTATATATTGAGCTATTCTACAGAGTGCATGAATGATACCACCACCCCATTCTATACATCAAACCAGCCGAGCAGTTCTATACATCCTTCTCCACATCCTCAACACTAGGAACCTTATTCAAAATCCTATCATAAAAGTCCGCAACAATCTTCGTACACTCCGCCACAATCGTCACATCCTCAATGGGAACACCCAGCCTCCTCGTCCCCCGAATATGCCAGCTCGTCTCGGTAGGCAGATTCTGGCTCATAATGCCAGGCAGCACAACCATCTGCGTATCAACATCGTCCAGGACCTGACGATCACTCAGGAAGAAGCCGTATGTGATCTCCGTACTGAGCCATGAGAAGTCCTTGTGCGCCGCAAACAGATCCAGCGTCGCGTTGCCGTTCCGCGCATACAGCTTGTTGAACCAACCGACGCCGCGCTCGTGGTTCGCGTCGTCGCACGCCCAGCCTTCGCGTGTTGCGGGTGAGTAGTCTTTATCTTCTTCCCTTTCGACCTTGGATATGGCGAGGATTGCTTCGATGGGTTTGCAGACGCCCACTATGATCACGGACTTTAGGAGTGCTTCGCGGAGGCGCCGGACGAGCTGTTTTCGGGCGTCGGAGGTGCTGTACGTCGGTTGCGAGGTTAGGTAGAGGTATAGCTGGTCTAAGCGTTCGGGGTCTGGGCCCGCGACCAGCGTGGATGTTGCGAGGATGGCCCATTTGTCGGCGGGGATGGAGGTTTGGGCGAAGCGGGATTCCAGGGTTTGGAAGAGGGTTAGGTATTTGGGGTCGATTGTAGGAGTGGTCATTGTGGAGGGTCTTCGTGATGAGAAGTGTTTCTGAAGAGGCAATGGCTTAAAAGGCGTGCAAGTGGGAGAGAAATATAGTCGATGAGTGGAGTTCAGCTGCCTTTTGATAGCGAGGCACAGCGAGTCGGTGAGCTGCAGATGGAAACGAGCCAGAGGCAGCTGGGCCATTCGGGCACTGAAATAAGCTGTCGTTCGTGTGCCTCTGTGAGGGGATCCTCGATCCGCGATACCCGGCGTAGCCTATCGATTCCCGTTGGTGTATGCAAGCTGAGGGGTGAGCGAGTGGGACATGAAGTTGGAGCTGCTCAGCTGAAGTGGGATGTCCCATCACTTCCGAATTCGGCGCTGGGATAGCGCACCTCTGGTCTCAGCATTGAAGAAAGCAGAGAAATGAGTAATGCAGATACGGTGAGCTCCCACATTGCCTGGATCATTATCGAGCTTGTAGACATCAGGAGTCGGAAGTTCCGGGCCATGGCTAGGTTCTTGGGTTGCGTTTCCGTCGTGCGGGGTAAGTATAGCTTCACGGGCAATGATAAAGAAAGGAAGTCAGGAACAACAATGTTGAAATTCAATCGGTCGAGTATCCCCCAGACTGAAAAGACATTCTACGAAGTAAGCCATTTCCTGCTTAGGCCTGTAAGCTAGACCGAGTCCAAAGTGTTACCAAAAAGGCCAAGCTCCAGCCTCCAAGGCACGCGACACAACGTCATACATCAAAGGTCCCTGAGTCCTGAGCTTGACACCGATCAGCAAGAAGGCGAGCGAAACTCACAGATATGACATTATTATCTACAGCAGTCACATATAGCTCTCCTCACCGGAGCGAAAGCAGCAAAGCAACAAGGTGTTCTTGCACCCCGCCCCACGTATGATCTCAGTGCTCCAGACCATGACCATGACCATGATGACATCACCTCCTCAAACCCTACCTATATAGACCTGCTCTGAAAGCGAACAGTAGCTCTTCATCAATTACACTCACATCCATCTCACACAACTAAATACCCCCTCTACAAACCATCAAGAACCTCAATTCTATCTCAAACACACACAACCACACATCACCATGTCTTCCTCATCTACCCAGTCCAATGTCGGCCGCGGCGCCTTCTACGAGGCCGGTGACCAGCGCAACCCTCCCCAGTCCGAGCTCAACCAGCACGAGCGATACGAGGCCGGTGAGAAGGCCAGTCACAAGAACCTTGACTCCAGTATGCTTGTCCCATATCAATGGACCTAGCCTTGAGGAGTGAGACTAACCAGCATCTCCACAACAGAGGACCAGCGCTCCATTGCCAACAGACTTGCCGCCCAGAGCAAGGAGGACGACCCTTCATCGCACCACAACCGAGACTTCCAGCCTGAGGCTGAGCTCAGCAAGCAGGACCCCCTCAAGCCTGTACGTTCCTTATACCAAGTCCAAGACCATAGCAAGGATGTTGGCTAACAATGTTGATACAGGCCAAGCTCCACGGCAACCAGCCTTCAAAGGGCGCGAAGATCGACAAGGAGCTGCAGGAGGACGATGAGCAGCGCCTGCGCGAGAAGGGAATCAAGAAATAGATTATTAATGATGCCACTGTACGATATGATTGACGAGAATTAAATTGCGACATCAAGTTTGACACTTGAAAACATGGCTCCTCTATTATATTCTTAGGTCGTGATATACAGTAACAGTATTATGCGATATGGTACAGCTGGTATCAGCATCGTCGCTCGTAAATGCGTAGAATCATCAGTGCTGCGGGGCTCACTCCCAGTGGAAATCATCATCGTGCGGCTGGGCAAAGACATTGTCCCAGTATTGCTCGACCTTGTGGCACGTTTCGTCTTTGGATACCCAGGTCTGGAACTCGACGTCGGGATCGCAGCTGATGAATTTGAGCTCCTCCCAGTACGCCTTTTCGGCGTCGTATCCAAACCGCTGAACGACGTCTTCCGGGACAATCCATGCACGTCCGTCGGATCCGTCAGGCCGGACTGTCGGTGCAGTCTCGAATTCGGTTCCCCAGATGTTGCCTCCAGGGTTGAATTTGGGGTAGTTCGCATGAATAAAGAATATCCGCGGGGCGTCGGCCACGCTAGGATCGAGCACCCGTAGCAGCCCCTGGCTAAGCAAAGACTGATCTGAAATTGGATCGGACTGGGCCATTGCTGACCCTGATAGTCCGTCCGGTGCCGGGTGGCCCACCGCTTGTACTCTCTCACTCACTGCGTAGAATGGTTCCTTGATGGCAGATGCGGCTTGGAGAAAGGTCTCCTTGTCGCCCTCACCCGGCCCACCTTGCGACAGCAGACGAAAGTAATGAGATGGTCCGTAGTAGTTGTAGTAGGCAGAAAGCAAAAGCGTCCGCAGATGAGTCTTTTTCGAGATAAAGAAAACACCTGCCTCGGTGGTCTGACGCCCGTTCATAGGGGCCTCTGGCTGATCCGAGATCTGGAAATAAAGCGGCGAGACTGATGATTGCCAGAAGTCAGGCCACATAATCATGCCTATTGACTTGAACAAGTCTGAATCAAGCAACAGCTCCGGCTCATGGAGAGGGAAGCAGTCGGCATCCATCCAAACGACTTCTTCGAAGGAGGAGAAAAGGACCGCGAAGACCTTGAGCTGGTAGTGCTCGATGCAGTCTTTTCCAACCACGTCAGAAAGAATCAGGCACCGCGCATTCAGCTTCGGCAGAACCTCCTCGCAAATATTCTCTTCGTACTCGCCGGCATCCTTCATATACACCTCGACCGGTAGGTTCGAGCCAGTACGTCGGAGCATCCGCAGAGTGGCAAGAAAAACCGGAAAATATTGGCCTCCAGCAGTCGAAACCAAGCCCCGGGTACCAGGAGCATGAACAGGTTTGAGAGGTTTGGTGTCCTGGATGTCGTGCACAAACCGCGCGTGAGCATCTCGCATGGCCGACACCCCCGCTTCGTCCATGAACGTCAAGTCTGGCCGCACTTCCTCCGTGGTAGCATTAAAGTGAATGGACTCGGCATCTTCCTCGTGAGAAGGAGGAGGGCAATTGGGAGCGTTCGCCTCTAATATCGGCTTGAAGGCTTTCCAAAACACATTTTGGCGTTCGGCAAGAGGTACTTCAAATGCAGAGTTGGGCACTATCACGGACGCAGGAGCTGGAGTCCAATTGATCTTGAAGACACCGACAACAAGGAACAGCGCGGCGACTATGGAGAGGACCGTCCTCAGCCTACTGCGGCGGATCTTGGGCATGGCTATGTTCGCGCTGGACAGTGTTGCATGGTCTGAACTGGTAGATCAATGCCACAATATCACGCTTTGGCACAGAGCATACAGCGCCAGTCTGCAGAAGCCCAATTGACAATTTTAGACAAGTCCGGAGTCTATTTGCTGTCAAATCCCGATCAGCAGCAAAGATCCGAAGTATTGAACCGTTTACACGGGAAAGATGATACAAAAGGCGGTGGCAGAACCCCTGAGGCCAAGCCACGACCGATACGAGAAGGCACGCTGCAGATCATGCTGAGCCACGAGCCACAGGCGCCCCTCTTGCACGCCCACCCAACGGCTTCGAGAGCGCTCTAGACGGCAATAGTTGCCGATGGAGAGTTTAATCAGAGAAAGAACGCTGATCTGCATGAAAACTTCGATGAACAGCAACGCTCCGAGATGCCGGACATTATATATCGGCGAGACCCAGTAGGCTAACCGGCGCTGGTGGACGCAAAGTGGCGGCACCACCCGCCAAAGCGGCCAAACGTCCCTTATCGCCATCCTCCCAGCCAAAGGCGCGGGTTTTTGGGTCCTCGCAGTACCCGGAGATTTATGAACTTTATTATACCTGGCACCGCGGCACTCTCATATTTCGATTTTCCTTCCCCTCTTCCTTCTCCCTCCCTTCTGCCTCTTGGACCTCTTCTAGCTTTCTTCACATCTTCTGCAGCACTTCTTCACCCGCGAAACCTCATCCCATGGACCCCCACAGCGCGGATCGCCTCCGCATCGTCTCCTACCCCCGATAATACCCGGCAATTGCCACGGCACGGACTCCCGCTTGGCTCTCCAGACTCCAGTTTCAGCACCGACTATAGGCAGAGAATGTCGCAGACGGCCTCTGCCAAAGTACACAAGCCCCCGCCTGCAACGGCTCCTGCCCGGAAACGGCGGAAGAGGACTGTAGTGACCGGTGCGGCTCATGACTGCTTCACCTGCACCCGCAATGGCTCTTCGTGCGACCGCCGACGCCCGTACTGCTCGCAGTGCCTGGAAACCGGGAATGAGTGTGCGGGGTACAAGACAACGTTGACATGGGGCGTGGGCGTTGCGAGTCGGGGCAAGTTTCGAGGCTTGTCTCTGCCGGTGACTGGGGCGCAGCCGGCTCCGGGGAAAGGGAAGTCTCGTCGCGCGTCAGGCCACCAAGAGCCCTCATCACCTCCGAATACAGCCGCCCTCCCACCTCCACCGCAGCCCTATAGTCAGACTTCTCCGATCTCAGATACTGCTCCTGAACACCAATCGATACAAATACCATCACCACAGCCCCAAGCTGTCTGGAGCCAGCCGACGCCAACACATAGACTACGCAATCTCTCCGTACACACCTTCACCGACTCCACAGACACAGACTCGGTTTCTGCACATGGGAGCTGGACAGGATCATGGTCTCCATCATACCAGCCACCGCCAACAGCGTGGTCATGCCCGTCCACCGAAGACCCCGAAAGCGATGACGCCGTTGAAGAATTGCAGCGCCGTCATTCTTATGCCTACCATCTCACAGATCACTCGCCGTCATTCTCGCAATTACTTCTTGCCCGGTCTGTAGGGCGGACACCCCGTCTTCGATACCTGATCAGCTATTATGCCGAGGTCATCGCTCCAGTGATTGTGGCTTTTGATAGCCCGACTAACCCTTTTCGAACTTCTATCTTACGCATGGCACAAGATAGTATCTCACTCCAGGAAGCGATTGCGACCTTATCCACCAGCAATTTGCGGCAAAGACGTGATCGGGGCACGTTTTCAACCGGACGAACGGAGCCCGCGCGGATGTCTTCATTAGCACACCGGGCTTTAATGGATATCCCGCTGCAGGAATGTTCTGATCCATCCATACCGGAAGGCTTTGCTCATGAAGAGCAGTATCATCGTGGCATGGCAGTCAAGGAACTGAATAAGGAACTGGCGGATCCGCAGCAAAGACTTTCGGATTCTGTTCTTGCTACGCTGTTGATATTATGTCTGTTCCATGTTTGCGACACAGGAGTCGGTCAGTTCAAAACGCAGTTTGCTGGTGTCACCAAGTTGCTCTCAATCCGGTTGCGGGCCTCGCCTTACCTATCAGAGGAGCTAAAATGGTTCATCCGAATGTTTACATGGTATGATACGATGACTTCGACGACGAACGACCGTGAGCTCCAATTACATAGCAGATATGTTGACTTGACTGCGGCATCAGACGGCGAATGGGGCCTTGAGAATCTGGCTGGATGCGACGCTGGGCTTTTCAAGATCATCTCACACCTTGGTCGGCTGAATCTCCTCAGCCAAAGCCAGGAACATACACCATCTCCGCCACATATTTTCGTACCTACCTCCGTCCCCCCACCTTCCATGACCTACCACAATCCGGAGATGCTGCTGTCCGGCCTACCAACGCAAATTGATCCTTATCTCTTCCCACTACCTACCCCACCACGACCTGGGGACCAAACCAAGCAGCCGTCCTCATCATCGTTCTGGGCAGAGTGGTATTCCATCAAACAACAACTGGAAGCCTGGCGGTTTCCGCAAGAGCGGCCTAATCCGGGGCATATAGACTCTGCCTCGTCGATGTATGCGTACATGTCACCACCGTCATCGCCGCTATATCAGTCCGGAGTCGCTCCTCAGAACGTCGAGGACGTTTTTCACATCTCCGAGTCGTTCCGACACTCGGCACTCCTGTACAGCGAGCGTCTCGCATACCCAGACTTACCGTCGTCGCATCCGCGCATCCAACAGATCGTGCAACGCTCAATGGCACATATCCTGGCAGTCAAGTCTGATGTGTACCTTTTATGGCCTCTGTTCATCACTGGCTCCGAATGTGTTTATGAAGAACACCGCATAATTATCCAAGAACGTTGCAAGGATATTTCCAAAGATTCCGGATTCTGCAATAATCTCTCCTGCCTTGAACTCTTGCAGAGAATCTGGGCAGAGAACCCCCCGGCCGGCGCATACGAAAATGGTTATGGGGGGCTGCCGGTATACCAGTTTGACTGGCCGGCGTTGGATGGCGGTATGTCTCTGAGCTCCCTTTGCAAGGGGCAAGGCTTCCGGTGGCAGCACGTTATGCAAGCGAAGCGAGCTGAAGGAGAATACATGGTCGTGTGAAGCACGCCATGAATAACGAAAATAGATATTCAGTTTATATACCGCCTAATGATACTCCGATTTTTCCATACTTCAATACTTTTGGCACCTCTAACCAAAATACAGATCTCCTAACGCTACCAAGTAATGTACACCGATACGGACACCCAATTGGGATCCCGAGCAACAGCAAGTCTAGACACCGTTTCCCGGCCTTCGGCCCCATCCTAACAAGGAAACTCCCAGAGTCGCTCGGGAAGGCTACCCGTGCCGACAAAGCCTGCATCGGCAGTGCCCACAATCGAGTCCTCAGCAAGGCTTATCCAGTCACCGACTCACGGGATGATCTAGCGGTGGGTGTCGGTCGATGTCGGCTCCAAGTCTCAACAAATAAACAAGCTCAACCAAGGTTTGCAGTCATTTTCCAAGACCTGCGCACTAATGCTATGCTAGGGGCGCGGCCTGGCTTGCAATATCTACCTGCATCTGCATCTACTTTACTTCGCATCTAGATCTGAGGTGCTTTGGAAGACGAAGCGAGCGAAGCGGTATGCACGGGTTGCGTTCATTCCAAGCTTCCGACGCGGACGAACTTCCAGGTTACTCTAAAACCGTACGTCGTAGATCTCTAAAAGCAGCCCTTGCATTATGTATATCTTATTGCTTACTGTAGGCATGTCCCAAGTTACGTTATGTTGTGCCTATGCTTACGCCGATCTATGCGATCCGACGTGGAAGGTGCAAAACCTAGCCTAGTATTGCAGGAGCACGTATGTATGCAAAGAAACGATCTATGTTATGCTTTGTAAGTTTGGGACGTTGCTAAGCCTTGCTGCAAGGTTGAGTTGAGTTGAAGGATGCAAGATGAAAGAAATGGACAACTCATCATCGAGTCGTCGACCCCTCCATCCATCCCCACCTCTCGGGTCGTTACTGGGGTGTTGATGCCCTAGCTCCATAGGAAGCAGGATTGTTGTGATGATATTGATATTATAGATTAAACTATCCCCACGCGACTCTTACAGAGTAGATAACTTGACTAGATAACAAATAGATAGGACAGCGTATATCGGCTTCGCACTGCACCTGTACGGAGTAGGTACTGTACACTTGGCATCCCGAGGTCTATAAAACAACAACATCCAAGCATCCCATTCGATCAAGTAATGAATAACGAACACCGAAAGTCTTCTGACCTTTTCCCTTCCCTCGAGTCGCAAGTCTCCCCACAACCTTAGACCTACATCCGATCAACATGATCTAGAAATTCCCCTAGCGCCAACCCACACGAACCGTAACCGTTAACCTGCGAGGATCTCGTGTCAAGCCCTCATTTGCGGGGATATCCCCGACTCCACTGCGTTGGACAGCAGCGCAGCACAGACTACTTTACAGCACATGGAGCCTGGGGCCATGATGTCGGACTCGGGGGAAGTTAGTTTGGTTTGGCTGGTGCGTGCGTTTGCTTTGCGTTCAGCCCTGCAGACTTGCAGAGAGATCGGTACCAATTGCTGAATATGTACTTAGAGTAGAAGGCGCTCGGCTTTTAGTTCTGGTTCATCGAGGTGGGTTATCTGCGGTCATATACTGTGGAGCAAAAACTGCTGATATCAATATCGATGAGAAGGAGACTATGACGCGATTCAATCTAGTCTGGAGTCGAGTCGCAGGATTGAGTGACCTTGGTCCTTGGTGTGTTGTTCGTGGCTAGTCTGCTTGGCTGTACTTTCGTAACAAGTACCCCGAGTCTACATAGATGGAGTCCTCGATGTAGGCGCCCTCGTGTTTCAAGGATGCCATGGACATGCAAGGCTAGATAGAACAGATAAGAGAAGTCGGTAAGCGCACTGTCCTGAGGTGAGAGTACCAGTGAGATGATATGCCGGTGTAAGCACAATCAAATGCAATCAAGCCTTGCGAGTGTAGGTAAGCTGATGTACAACAGAACGAGGTGATAATCTACTATGGTAAGAACATGTTCATGCGCCAGCGCAAGGACTCGTTCGTTCTCAGTCTCGAGAGTATCCAGCCCAACGCAGTCCAAACCCGGTAAACGGGCCCTACGAATACGATAAGCTGCCGTGGGTCTGGAACATGCAACAAAAGTCCCATGCAGCCGCGAATCGAATCGATCAGCGCTTTGCAGCGAAGCGCAGACTGCAGGACAGCGCCAATCCTTCGGACCTTCCAAGTTCTATCTAGAAAAGAAGCGATCAGGATTAGGGCTCAGGGCAAGGGCAGCGCACAATCCTTTGCCCGTCGGCAATGAAATCAAATACCAGGGCAGGGTCGGCAATGCGAGTTTCCTTTTCCTTGCTTTTTCTGCGTCTGAGATTCTCATTTCGCCTGCCGCTGATCGGCACGAGGCTTGGATTTGGATTTGAATGCTGACTAGACGGGAAAATTATTCTTAGACGGGAGAAAAGGATGGACGGAGTGTGACACGAGTCACAACCAAGTCATGAGTATCTGCCGAGTAGACTGAGTGTTGGGAGTTGGAAGTAATTTGGGTTGGGCTGGGAAGGCTTGAAGCAAAACAAATTGGAATGCCATTCGCATCACGCGACCGCGTAGAATTTATTGAGTATTCATGCCATCAGGATTGAGGACTTGATATCTCGATGAACAAAGACGGGATGGAGTGGACGACGACGACGCCATATCAAAGTATGCAGGTGGATGTGAGATATGCGGTATTGCAAATACGGGGGATACCGATAAAGAGGAGGGAGGGTAAGATTGGACGGAATATAAATAAAACAATATCAAATGGAGGGCTGTGATTGATTGGGATCCATCGAAGAAAAGTCTAATAAAGAGAAGAGCAAGGGGCCTGGGGTGAAAACTCTGCTGGTGGGGCATAAGTGTGAGATACGGTGTAAGAGTCTCAGGCTGACAGTCTCAGTCGCAGATGGCGCAAAGTTGGACTTCTCAATAAATGAGCGTGTGAGAAATGATAGTGAGAAGTGACAGTGATGGTATGCGATGTCTGCCAATCAATAATGCTCCCACCAGAAGAGAAAAGATGGTGGTCAGCATTAGAAATGCAGCGGCGATGACTGCAGTCCAGACGTTGCGAGCCGGAGTTAATCATCGGCTTAACCTGACGGACCCATAACCCAGCGATCCGCGACTTCTAGCAGGACTTAATCTTTTCCATCGGAGCTTTCGCACTATTGGTTGCAGCCAAGCATCCAGAACCTCTGCTGCCTTCGTTGCTTTTGTGATATGTCAGGGGTTACACTGGCTTCGACGCTCATTCAGCGCATAGCCGCACACCAAAAGCCGCACTGCTAGTCGGTGATAGATCGAATGCCCAACACAAAGCCATCTGTATTCTGTAATGATATCGTACTTGCTCAAAAGTACAGCAGTTGCGGTGTCAAATCTTGGTGGTGGTGTGGTGGCTGCCCAGCGGGAACCATGCCCGCAGCCCAACTCAGCGTTTAAACTACTCCTGAAGCTGACTGAGTCGAGGGGCTCGGCCAGTCGCTGCCTGGCGAGCTTATTCTGAACCACGGAATGCAGCGGATGCAGCCGGGCTTTTTCCACGGTCTATCAGATGTCAGACATGACCTCACTGCCTCCGTACCTGATGCTTATGCTCATGCACATGCGGCAGTCTATCGCTGCGCTCAGCGGTTACCGACCAGCACCGCCGCCACTTTGCCACACCAATAGGCAGCCACAGCTCGTCTACAGCTGACAGTAGTGACCACCAGAAACTCGACAGATTGACTCAACAGGATCGCTCTGTTTTTATACCCACTGCTCAGCCATCACCGGGGCGATACATGGGGTATGACTCATAGCCAGATCCATATATCTCTGGGGAGTCCCACTGGTAGGCTCCCGTCTGTCGGGATGGCCGCGTCCAGCTGGTGAGTCGCCAGTCGAGGGTCTCGGGTGGTGACTGGAGGGTGGCAGTACGAATGACGCACCCTGGAGGGTTAGAGGAAGGCGAGGGTTATATCTTGCGACCTTGCCCCTGGCGTATCAACTGCGATATCCTTAGCAAGCTGCCCAACAGTGACTCAGAGAGGTGTAGAGCAGGAGGACTATATATACGAGAGTAACCGCCTGTGCTGGACAAGCTTCTGCAAGTTCATGTCATCGACCCAGAGGCCTGGTGCTTTGGGCTGGTACGTGTAAAACGCTAAATTGCTGAAATTCGCAAAACGGCGCCCCACCTCCCGCTTGCCGCTGGGTCCACTTCTTCCCACTGTCCCCTTCCCTTTCCCTTTCCCTCCCTTCATACAAAACCGGATCGTCTCCTAGGCTGCCCCTTCGCCAACCACTCTCCTGCACCATCGCCCTTCCTGGGTTCAATATCCAAATTCAACTACTACTCTATCTCAACGCACTTCGCCACGCTATCTGAACGTCGTGTTCTCCTGGGTTCTACTCAACTCTCCAGGATTAGTAACCCATCTGGTCTTCAGCAGTCTCTCCCAGAAGATCCCCGGTCCTTCGCCCAGATTCTCTGCTTGACAAAGGCAGAGTCTGTCTCCCTTACTTGACTGATCTCCAGTTCAATCTCAACCTTGGCTCGGGATTCCGACGTCGTTCAAATGCACGCTTCGCACAACAACGCCTTTCAATCCTCCTCTCCCCTCGAATCCGTGCCACGGTGACGCTCTCGCCTCGTCGTTGCTCTTTGATTTCGTTGTCCTTTTGATCGGCGTCGATCGGGTTTTTCTGGACGATATCCTGTACAATATACTGGGTTGTGCTTTTGTTTTTGTTTAGTTCTTCGGTAATTCTGGGACCAAAAGTTGTCGATTCTTTCCATTTCGCGATCGATATTCATGCTCTCGCGATAATGTACCATTACTCTACTCCACCCCCCGGGTGGTCCTCCTTCGACTACATGAACTCGCCTCCGACGTCGCCGCACTACGCCTACTACGCGACGCAGTTCACCAACCCCTTTGGCTCGCCTCGAGGCCCGACCAAGACTCGCCACGCCCGCAAGGCCAGCTACGCGGCACCCCCCAGCAAGGACGCAGGAGGATGGCACTCCGGCTACGGTCAGGGCTTCTACGGCGCAATGCCCGAATTTGGCACCCCGTCCAAACACCCGGAAAATGTAAGTGCCTTTTTTGGTGGCATTCCGTCCTCGCGTCGCAAAACCATGTCCGGTGGTGCCCCCGCGGGCGTCTACTACGACTACGGTGCGGCTGCTCCCCGGCCGCAGTCATCCCGGAAACGATCTATCTATGTGGATGTGGTCGATGATGGATACGATGATATACCCCGATACGCTTCGCGCGAGGAACCCAACAAGTCCCGTCGGCGTCCGTCCACGTCTCAGCGGAAGCCAAAGCCAGCAACTGATCCATTCTACTCTACCCAGGTTCCTGCTTCCAACTATGAAGATGATGCGGCCAAGCGATCGCGTGCTCGCCGCCAGTCTACCTCCACCCGGAACGTACCCAAGCCCAAACCGGCGACCGCGTCCAAGCCCCCGCCAAAGGCCACCGAGGAGGATGCCGTGCGCGCAAAGATCCCGCCCGGCTACTCACTCAAGAACTGGGATCCCACGGAAGCGCCGATCATTTTGCTCGGCAGTGTCTTCGACGCCAACTCTCTGGGCAAGTGGATCTACGATTGGACCGTCTTCTACCACAACGCTTCCACCCCAATGGCCGATGTCGCGGGCGAACTCTGGCTATTGCTCATCAAACTTGCTGGCAAGATCAAGCGCGCCGCGGAGTGCGTCGACCGAATCAAGGATGTCGAGTCGCAGGAAACAGTGGAGGACTTTTTGGAGAGCGGCAAGCGGCTGTGGAAGCGCTTCAAGAAGCTGCTGCAAACGTGCGAGCAGTTCATGTGGAAGGCTGCGAAGCGAGAGGATGGAAAGAGTGTGTCGATGGGTCGCAACGCCGGCTGTGAATTTGTCGAGTCAATTTTTGGTCGCGACCGCGAGTTGGAGAACACGGAGAAGCTGATGAATAGTATCCGTGTGTGGAACATGCGCTTTGACGCGAATTGCGATGAGATTCTTCGAAAGCGAACCGCCTAGATACCCGCAACACAAACTACAGAACAAACAGAACAGTACCCCCAGTGTACTCGGAACCAGTACCCCAGTTGGATTTACATCACTTCCACGTTTGGGAAGCATTTACCTTACTCGGATTGCATTTGAGCGCGTTGGTCTTGCTCCTTGCTTCTGATCTGATTTACAAGCGATATTGCAATCGTTTTGATTACCGAACATCTATCACGGATCAAATTTATCAAAGATCCAAAGAACAGTCTTTCCTTTGTCATTTCCTTTGTTTTTCCTACCTTGGTTCGGTTACATTCGATTTACTTTTCCCTCCATTAGCATTTGCGATATCCTCGGCATCTGGGACGGGATTCTGCTTTTATTCTATTCTTGTTATCGCTCTTCTTCGAGTGCATGCTATATGCTATGCTCATGGACAGGAGTTTCGCACTTGAGTCGAGTTCTGCTCTGCATCTCTGCTTCTGCTTCTGCTTTATGATACCATTCTGCGATCTCGATCTGCATTCGATCTGCTTGCTGGATTCGGTCGGTGGTTGATTCGTTCGTTCGGTTGCTAAACCCACTACTACCATCTACTAATAGACTTGGAATATATTATCTACCTTGATCTTAATCTTTGCTCTTACTTCTTATCTCAGCTTTGTAGTATATAGGTATGGAGATCGCGACTGTACGGTGTAATACTCGCAAATACCATTAATACCTCTCCCGTACATAGGATGTGATGTCATCCCTATCATTAACACAGCGGCATAATCCCCTTCCCTCCTTAACTCCAATCCCAAACCGTTGAATAGCCGCAGCACACTACCGTCACTGCATGACGGGGGCGGAGAATTCGCCGAGCCACCAGTAAGAATGCCGCGTATGCCCCCTCTCCATGTACCCCTCCTTCCAGAAGCACGTGGACTGAACTTAACCTTCGACGTCCACTACTGTACTGCCAATGGCCACGGTGGATGCTGCGCAAATGCATTCCTTCCCCGTCCCTTCCGCCCGTTTGTGCGAGGATTGGCATTTGTAACGGTCGGCGTCAGCATCAGCATTCGGCATTTGTCTTCGTAAGCACGCGAAGAATCCATCCGTGACGTCTTGCATTCTAGAATGTTAGGACGCGTTTATTTGGATGGTGTTTTGCCCGAGCGTTGACGGGCGGGCGCAGGGCGTGGACATTCCCGTGGGCAGGGCATACTATGGGATGGGTAAGGAAGACACATGCTATTGCTAACAATAACAATAACATGTCGAGTCATTATGCTGTGCTACAGCGAGTGTCTAAGAAAAGAACACCCCATGTAGTATCATGCCCCATGCATCCACTCCAACTTTGAGTCTGCAAGCTGCAATGCATTTGCATGGGCGTAGGCCCGAGTCTCCGACTCGCTGGTGCGGACGTTAGAGGGCACAGACTTAGTCTCGCCCAGAGCCGTTGTCGTCGAGTGCCGAAGGAGGGGTAATAATAACCAATCACTTCCATTTCCTCCGCACCAAACCGTCGCTTTCGGCGTTGGGGTGTTCTGGTTAGTGGTTCAAGGGCAAATGCAGCAGGGTGCAGTAGCGGCAGGCCCTGATTCGCTGTCACTGTGATGGGAGTGCGTTCCCACGCTAGAGTGAGATCTGGGAGGTGCGACTGGATGGTCGGTGTGCAGGTGCATACAGTACGGTAGCCGAGCGTGGGCGTGCTAGGGGAGACGAGGAGACTATAGCGGTTTTGGTAGGGATTGTTTGTGTTCGTGGTTGGAGATGGGGGATGCTGGGGTGGGGGTTTGATTGGGGAGGGATGGGATTGGGGTATGTGTGTATGTATGTATGTAATGAATTGAATTGAAAAGGGTGGTATTACAATTAGATACTACGAATGCTCTTGGATGTATCTATGTACTTGAACGTACTTGATAACATGGAGATGTACAAGGTCTATCAGATGAGGCTCTTGTAGTACAGTACGGGACTGAAGGATCGTGGAGGTCGGCTTCGTCCACATTTACCTAAATAACGTAATTCCCGGGCGTTCCGTCCAACCCGACCGTTCCGTCCAACCCCAACAAACTCGACGCGTATACAATCATCAACTTTAAACATCAATCATGGCACCAAAATCGCGTAAATTAAATCGCGATTTAGTTAAGCAAGAGGGTAGGGTTTAATGCGCCATTTAAGATTTAAAAAACCAAAAATTTCCAAGTGCTTGTGCCGCAGCGCGTGTTTACAAAATACCCTATTAAACGCTTCAAGGAAGACTTCAAGGCCAACAAAATCAACAAGAACACCGCAACCACCAGCATAAACTCTCCCTGCATTAAGAGGATACCTTAATACGCTGGATAATATTACTTAATTAACATGAAGCCGCCCCTAGGCCCAGCCAAGTACGCGAAATGGCACAAATTATACTAGACGCTGGTTCCTCAACTTCATCTCCTCCAATTAGAAAAAACTAGGTACAGGAGTTTACCCATAGGCGCCCTGAGGTTAAGACACGGTTTACCAGAAGGATTAATCTTCAGCAAGCGTTGCGTGAAGACCCTAAAGTAATTCATCCATTTTTTAATAAGATACAGAGGGTTAGAGTTAAGTACGGCATCTTGGATAAAGATATCTACAACTTCAATAAAACTGGCTTCGCTATGGGCTTAATTACAACAACAAAAGTAATATCACAAGCAGATATACCAGGCAAGCCATGGCTTATACAGCCAGGGAATCAAGAATAGGTTACTACAATTAAATGCGTTAACTCAATGGGATGGTCAGTTCCCTCCACCATTATTTTCAAAAAAAAGCGCCATATAAAGGGATGGTTTAAGGAATTCTCTATTCCTCCTACATGGAGAATCAAGCTCAGCGAGAATGGTTGGACTACAAATGCAATTAGCCTTCACTGGCTTCAAAATTACTTTATTCCAGCTATACAAGCGCGAAGAAGGGGGGGCTACGCACTCCTTATTCTAGATAGCCATGGCAGCTATCTAACCCCTGCCTTTAATGCCACCTGCAAGGAGTATAATATTATTCCTATCTGCATGCCTCCTTATTCATCTCACCTCCTACAACCGCTAGATATTGGCTGTTTTGGGCCCTTGAAGAAGGCCTATAGGGGGATTATTAAGCAGAAAGCGCGCCTAAGATACAACCATATCAACAAGCTGGATTTCTTAAAGGCCTATCCAGAAGCCCACAAGAAGGTCTTCACAATAAAGAACATTCAAAGCGGATTTAGGGCAACCGGGTTATATCCTTATTCACCTGCTGCAGTACTGGATAAACTGCAGTTAAAACTACTAACCCCTACCCCCCCTCCAGGCGGAGGCAGCACTTCAATTCCTTCCTCACAGCTCTGTACACCTCACACAGTCCGCCAGGTATATCAAAAAGCTTTATTAATTAAAAAGCTTCTAAAAGACGGCTCTAGGAGTCCCTCAACCCCGTCTAAACATGCGCTGGATAAGCTTATAAAGGGATGCAAATTAGCTATCTACAACGCTGGGTTATTGGCGCAGGAAAACAAGGATCTCTGTTTATTTATAGCAGATTACATGCTAAAAAAGGGCCGTTTTAAGCGCTTAATAACACCTACAGATGGCCTCTTATTTCAAGAAGCTAGGGACCTTATTTTATTAAGAAATAATAATCTACAAGCAGAGGGGGGGGGGTCAAGCACCAGTGCCCTTCCAACTTTAAAGCAACCTAAACGCGCTCCACCAAAGTGTTCAAATTACGGAGTATAAGGTTATATAAAAACAAGCTATCAAGCTCCTAATCATTCTTAGTTTAATTAATTTAAATAAGAATTGGCTGAGTTTTTTAAGTTGGAAGTTTATATAGCATCGAAGTTAGACGGAACGGTCGGGTTGGACGGAACGCCCGGGAATTACGTTAGCTAGCATTGGTTAGATAATCAGGTCTAGCTATCGTGCATATCTTTTAAATATCGTCAATAAGATTTAATTGCTTGTGCAATTAGAGCTAAATAAACATCACTACTAGGTATATAGAACGCTACCTACCTACCAAAGAAAGCATATGCCAGTCCCCTCGGCTGAGTCTTTATCCATCACTAGCAGTACTGTGTATAGTTGAGCTACCGCTGCGGATGAAGCGCAGAAGATGCTTGCTATTGAATGGACTATTTGTGAGGTCATGTAGTTTCTGGTGTTTTTGCTACCAGCTTGTTTTCCGAGGAATGTAGATGTAAAGAAATGCGTTGTTCGCATTTTTGACTTGGATAATGGATAAAGCTGGAAATGATTATGGACTGTAGTGGCTTGAAGACATCTTGCAGCAGATCATATTGAGGGAGTTGTTGGCTACAAGTCAACAAATCCAATAGCCGGGCAAGGGGCCTAGCCATACGAGCGTGAAGGGAGAAACCTCTACTATAGAACATGCATCCTGGAATATTAGATATGGCCAGTTGGTATACGGCACTGAAAAGTCTTTCAATTGCAGGGTTCACCCTGGTTCTGCAACTCGACTCGTCGGCATTATCGCCTCGGGGAGTACCTTCCCTTTGGTCAGGTATAGACTCCGTATGGGCCACTTGGTTACTGTTGGTGAGACGAGGATGGCAGATCATAATGTGCGGACTAGAAAGTACTGGAGAACTGGGGGTTTAGGAGAATAGACTCCTTAGAGTCCACTTCAGGACTCGGACAAGATCTACTCCACACTGCTTGATTTGCGGTACTACTTCGTGGGCGAAAATATACTTCAAACAACAATAGTTAAGTCCAGGATGCGACTCCGGTCCATCACCTACAATTCCCCTTAACAACAGCTTGTACTTTGACGCTGACAGCTTCGAGAATAATAAGCTCATCCAGACCCAGAATGGCGCAATTCCCCACCACTTTAGTCTGCCCTTTCGCCTTCGCGAGTGGTTTCCGGTACTCGCCAGGCACCTGCATTTCAATCTCGGCATTTGGCACAGTATACGGAGAGCCCCATCCATTCAGCCCTACGGCGGGCGCCGATCCCATACAAAAGCGCGATTTCGGAGAGCGTCCGAGCCACACGCGCGCAAAATCTCTTCCTCCAACGGAACTCTATCCTCACCTCACCTCTTTCATCTATCTCATCAGAGCTCACTCTCAAGCTCAATCGACAACTTGAAAGATTGAAGATGGGCGAAATGACACCCGACGTCGAAGCCGACACGAACAACAGCGATGCGGCCGCGAAGAACCGCGCCTGGGCCTGGACGCAGCCCGTCTCAAACAGCTGGGCGGACCTGCTGTGCCTCGTGCTCTGCTTCATCACGGGGCTCTGCGACAGCGCCGCCTACAACGCCTGGTCGTGCTTTTTGGCTATGCAGACGGGTATTCTTCCCTTTTACCTCCCCACACCTTTTCGAAATACTACTTAGAGGGGAATTGTTAGTAACATGTGTAGGTAATACAATCTTCCTCGGTCTCGGCGCCTCAAATCAGCCGCACAACAAACCGTGGGGTTGGCTGAAGTCGCTGATCTCCATCGCCTCGTTCTTCATCGGGGCTACGATCTTCTCGCTGTACGGGCGGCATCTGGGTCCTAAGAAGCGGATCACGCTGTTCTCCTCGTTTCTGTTCCAGGCGATTCTCGTCATCATCGCCGTTGCGCTCCTCGAAGCAGATCTCATCCCGCATACGGTTTCGGAAACGGAGAGTCTCACGGGCGGTCGGTTGTTCTTAGAGCTTATTCCCATCGCGCTGCTTGCGTTCCAGAGCGCGGGTTCGATGACGGCCGCGCGTGGGCTGGGGTTCAACGAGATTCCGACAGTGGTGCTGACGAGTGTTTATTTTGATGTGGCGAGTGATCCGAAGGTTGTAAGGGACGTGCGGGGCAATGTTAAGCGGAATCGCCGGGTCGGGGCAGTGGTGTTTTTGCTTATTGGGGCGATTTGTGGCGGGTGGTTGAGTCGGAGTTCTGGGGGGATGGAGAGTGCGTTGTGGCTTAGTGCGGGGTTGAAGGGGGTTATTGCGCTTGTTTGGTTGGGGTGGGTTGGGGAGAAGTGATCTATTCTATCTCTGTTGAGAGGGAATTTATTGTTGTTGTGGATGGGAGATTGTTTGGTTAGACTAACTATATAGATGGCTTTGGTGGATAGAGACTAGACTACTGATATGGTGCATAATACTAATTAATGATGGGCCGGTGGCGAGATCTGTCACTCGCCACGTTCTACCGATGGAAAGGACATTCAGATCCCCGGATTTCTGACATGGATCCCCGCGATGAGAACAAAGCTCATGATGTTCGATCGACGCATTGACGATATCACTGCGAACCATGGTCAGCCAGAGCTCTGGACCACGGCTGATGACTTCATCTCCTGCTGTCGAGCAATCACAGCCGTCCTCAACACCAGGATCAATGAGGCAGCTGACGCTTCAAAATGAATACCAGCAATCATGATAAGGAGTAGCAGAGTCTCCGCGTCATCATTCATCATGACCGCCACCTGCTGCTGCTCTTATATGAATGACGATGCCTCCATTGATGGCTCGAGACAACAACTCAAACAATCACTGCTAAGAAATATCAACACCGAAACCAACGAACAAGGCACGTCTGTCCTTTAGCAGCGCTGCATCAATCGATACTAATAGCTTAGCCACAATGTCCTCAAAAGCCAACATGATGGGCTCCGGCAACCAGGCCCAACAACAGGCCGGATCCCGCTCCCAAACAGGCGCCAGCTCGAAGTCCCAACAAGACACCACCGGATGGAGCGTCGAGGAGATGCTCGAGACTGGTCTCGACCAAAACGGCAACATTGTTTCGGACGACTACTCCTGGATTGACGGTCGCCGTTTGAATAAGGGCCAGCACGGCGGCCAGGAAGCCGATGACGTTGCTGCGTCGATGAACGAACATTTCGGTTAAGCGATGAGGTATGAGCTGCGAGTGTCAAACAGACTGAACATTTTATCTCAGGTTGGTACTTTGCTTTTTCGATCGATGCTCATGCCGACTCCATCGCTGTCGCTGTCGTTACCGCCGCCAGACTGTCGCATGAAACGCGTTTGACATGTCGGGGCTCATTTGACATGAAATTAAATGATCAATCAAGTAAATAAATGTAATAATCAATGCACAATTTGAATAGTGACGAGCTGTCTTTAGAACTTGGTCGGAGTAGTTCGATTGCCATAGCAACCAGGAGCCCTGGGATAGGCCTGAATCCGCCTGAATCCGCCTGAGGCTCCACGCCATCCTCGATCCGGCAAAACCCAAACGTAGCAGCCTGGTGACGGTACATGTCGCTGTTGTCCCTCTCGATGTTATCTTCCTGCCAGGGAGACTGGGAATTGAGATGAGGATGAAAAGCGTCGCGGTAGCTGTTTGAAGATTCATTCGCTGTCGACTGTTATCTCGCGGTAGCTTATCTTCGTCGTCTCCCCTTCCTTGCTGCGGCTGCATGTTTCGCTCTTTTACTTCACATCGCAGACTGTCTCCATTCTTCATTTGTGTCTGTCACTGCCACTGTCGCTCCACATTCAAGACGTCAAACACTGAGCGCATACTTGCACCGAATTCCTGACCCAAGTCCACGTTCTGCCTGCACCCAGGCCCCCTCGCACCTTCCTCTACTTACCTTACTTCTCCCGTGTTTCCGCCTTAGTGGTACACCGACTTGCCTGTATGTACCATCAATTCATCCGCCGTCAACGAGGGATCGTCGCTCAACTAAAACAGACATTGAGGGACAGTGAAGAGATGGCGCTGGACCCGCGCTTCTACCACCACCTCGCCCCCGGCATCGGGTCCGGCTCGCAGTCCTCAGCTTCGCTATCGGGGTTCTCGTCGGCAACGGGGATCACGAGCCCGTCTATACAGTCGTCTGCGGCTTCGTCGGCTGGTCTGCGCTCGACCGCGTCTAGTCCGTCGCTAAGGTCGCGCCAGGTTGTTGTTTCCAGACCCTCTGATGGCGTGCCGGGGCTTGGGCCCGGTGGGAATGTTCGTGTCGTTGTGAGAGTGCGGAAGTTTTTGCCGAGAGGTATGCTGGTCTGCTTTTGTGGTGATGGGAGCTAATCATCACGGTGTTTAGAGCTCGAGCGCAAGGCAACATGTTTGATTTCGATGGACCCCGATACCCAGATGACGAGGCTGAAGGCGCCAATCGCCGCTCATGACGAAGGGAAACCAAAATCGCAGGCTAAGGGGAAAGTGCTGGACGACAAGGAATTTATCTTCGACAATTCATTCTGGTCGCATAACGAGAAGGACGATCATTATGCCCACCAGGAAGATATCTACAACTGTCTCGGCGAGGACTTTCTGGACCACAACTTCGAGGGCTACCATACGTGTATTTTTGCATACGGACAGACGGGATCCGGCAAGAGTTATACCATGATGGGTACTGCTGAGCAGCCGGGTCTGATTCCCAGGACATGCGAGGATCTTTTTCAACGGATAGAGCACGCCGAGTCTCCGGATGTCAGCTACAATGTTCGTGTTTCCTACTTTGAGGTCTACAATGAGCATGTGCGCGACTTGCTCGTACCTCGAACTGACCCACCACATTATCTTCGAATTCGCGAGTCGCCTATCGAGGGACCTTACGTGAAGGACCTTACCGAAGTCACCGTCAGGAACTATGCCGAGATTATGAAGTTTATGCGCAAGGGCGATGTCTCACGTACGGTTGCAAGCACCAAGATGAACGATACATCCTCACGATCACATGCCGTTTTTACGATTACCTTGAAGCAGATCCATCATGATCTTTCCACGGATGAGACAACTGAACGTACAGCGCGAATTCGTCTCGTTGATCTAGCAGGCTCCGAGCGAGCCAAGTCAACCGAGGCCACTGGCCAGCGACTGCGTGAAGGGTCTAACATCAACAAGTCACTGACCACTCTAGGTAGAGTCATTGCGGCTTTAGCTGACCCCAAGGCCGGACGGCCGGGCAAACGAAAAGGAAAGGAAGTTGTACCATACCGTGACTCAATCCTTACTTGGCTCCTGAAAGACAGTCTCGGAGGCAACTCGAAAACGGCCATGATTGCCTGTATCTCACCAACTGATTACGAAGAAACACTTTCCACGCTGCGCTACGCAGATCAGGCGAAGCGCATCCGTACGCGTGCGAGGGTCAATCAGGATCACCTGTCTGCTGCTGAACGTGACCGACAGATCGAAGAAATGGCGGAGACTATCCGCACTCTTCAGCTCAGCGTCAGCCAAGCCGCGCAGAATCGGCGCGAGACCGAGGCCCAGAACGAGCGACTGGAAGAGTACCAGCAGAAGGTGGAGAAGCTACAGCGGCTCATGGAGGAAACCAAGATGGTCAGCGAATGCAAGATCAGGCAGCTGCAGACAGAGAACGAGGCGTTGCGCAATCATCTGAAACTGGCATTGGATAGCTTGAAGAACCCGATACCACAGGTCACAGTCGAGAAAGCCTTTAGCGACGTCGATATCCCAGGTGAGGACGAGCCGATCGATGACGAGGAGCGGCCAGGCTCGCCTACTTCAGACGTCGATTCAGAACCGGAGTTGATCTGGGAAGATGACGGCTTGCTGCCCGATACAAGCGACATGGAAGCACAGGAAATGCAAGCAACGATGGAGAATCTTCTGGGTGATCTCGATGTCTTCAAGCGGAAGTTGGCTACAGACCACGAACGCTTTGGCGCGAGCCGAAGGAACGAAAGCCGTAAACGACGACGGGCACTGGGGGAACTTATGGGCAATTAATCAATTCACGTAGTTTGGAGCGACGATACCTGCAAGGCGTTGGTGGTATTTTTGAGCTTTGACTTGTAATTCTTTGTTCAAAGGCTTGGTCTTTTGTGTTATGCAACGATGAGACGATGGAATGTCGGATGAATGCATGATTGGGATAATCGAGGTTTGAAAGTACAAGTGTTTGTCTCTCATAGTAGTCAGTCTTAGTAGACTGTAGTAAGTCAAAATGCGTAGGGCGCCCCTGCGTTAGTTGCGCTTATGGCATCATCGCCCTTTTCGGCGAGTGAGTCAATCCAATCCAGCCCGCGCTTCCTCATCCCCACAACCGCCCGAAAAAAGTCTCCATGCCCCTCCTGGTTGCCGCCATCGCGCCCGACTCCGTTCTTTCAACATGGCGACTCCTGCCGACCCTTCATTAAACACCACATCCTCTCCTTCCGTCGCCCCTACCCCAGCGCCCGCTTCAGCACCCTCACCCGCGATGGAAGCACTCTCCCAACCACCGGCCCCGAAGGCCGCCAAACCCGCAAAGCCCGCCAAGCAAGCCCCCAAAGACAAAGCCGCGTCTGCCCCCGCCGACGGACAAGCCCAAGGCGACGAGAAGCTCTCGCCCGCCGAGCTGAAGAAGAAGGCCAAGGCCGAGAAGGCTGCCCGACGCGCCCGCGAGAAGGCCGAGCGCGAGACAGGGGCACCTGGAGGTGGAGGACAGGGCCCGAATACACCTGCCGGCAAGAAGGGCAGTGCTGGTGATGCTGGCGCCGCGGCCGCGGGGTCAGCGGCCAAGGGGCAGAAGCAGATTCCCAGACGCGGGTCTACGCAGGCGGTGCCGCAGGCGCAGGAAGAGGTGAAGAAGAAGAAGGAGAATAAGAACGTTGCGGTGTTTGGGCATCTTTATGGACAGCAGCGGCGGAATACGGTTGCCGGGGCTGGGAAGGAGGTTCATCCGGCGGTTTTGGCGCTTGGTTTGCAGATGCGGGATTATGTTGTTTGTGGGAGTAGTGCGCGGTGTGTTGCGACGTTGTTGGCTTTTAAGAGGGTATGTTTTTACATCTTCTTTGGGGGTTGAGGTTTGGGATGAATGGATGTGCTGACTGACCGTTTAGGTTATTGAAGCGTATACCACACCAAAGGGCACGTCCCTTGCTCGCCACTTGACTACACATCTCTCCCACCAGATCACCTACCTCTCCACATGCCGTCCCCTCTCCATTAGCCAGGGCAATGCCATCCGCGCCCTCAAGCTCGCCATCTCCTCCATCGACCCGTCCGTCCCCGAAGCCCAGGCCAAGACAACACTGTGCGAGTTCATCGACAGCTTCATTCGCGAGAAGATTACCGTGGCGGATCAGGTCATCGCAGCCAGCGCCGCGCAAAAAATCAAAGACGGCGACGTTGTGGTCACATTCGCGGGTAGCTCAATCGTCAAGCAGACGCTCCTCACGGCCTACAAGCAAGGCAAGAAATTCCGCGTCTCGATCATCGACTCGCGCCCGCTCTTCGAAGGCAAGAACCTCGCCCGCACACTCGCCAACGCCGGCCTCGAAGTCCAATACAGTCTCATCAGCGGCCTCAGTCACGCCGTCAAGGACGCAACAAAGGTCTTCCTCGGCGCCCACGCAATGACCAGTAACGGAAGACTATACTCGCGCGTCGGGACGGCCCTTGTCGCCATGTCGGCCAAGGAGCGCGCCGGCGGCGTCGAGATCCCCGTCATTGTCTGCTGTGAGACCGTCAAGTTCACAGACCGCGTCGCGCTCGACAGCATCGTCGTCAACGAAATCGCCGACGCAGACGAGCTCGTCATCTCGCAGCCCCCTCACCAGCTAACGGACCTGCCGGACCCTGCTGCCTCCGCGCAGCCCGAGCCCCCCAAGAAAGGCGGCAAGTCTGCGCCCTCGAACCCCAGCCCGCCCGAAGCGTCGTCGAAATCGAGTGACGCCCCTCTGGTGGACTGGCGGGACACGCCGAACCTCCAACTACTGAACTTGCTGTATGATGCTACGCCCGCGGAATACGTTGATATGGTCGTGACTGAGATGGGAAGTCTGCCGCCCAGTGCCGTCCCCATTGTACACCGCATGAGCACGAATCTGTAGGCTTGGCAGGCCGGTGTATGTTTAGAAAGGAAAAAAAATTCTCGGTTGTTTTCTTCCATTCTTTTCTTTCATGAATTATAAAGGTCTCTTACCTCGGGCGACACTCGCAGGTGCTTGTATCATGTATCCGTATCCTTTCTTCGCTAAGCCCCGGTATTGCGGCGGAGCTAGGTAGCAGTGAACTCTTTCTATTCAGGTTGTATTCACTACTACCGTATTATGCGTCAAGGCTAGCGAATGAAGATCCCAGACGGAAAATCGACTAGCCTGCCAGCTCCCGGTGTTTGAAATCAAGCTTAATTGGTTTTGTAGACATTTACGAAATTACACTGGTGGAGAGCACTGTTTCAAGTGCCATCTGGGAGAAGTTGACCCTGGAGAAAGGCGTTGGAGACTCCCTGGAGGCATATGCAGAAAATTCGCCTTGACATCATGTCACGTGCACTGCCATCTCCAAGGAATCCAAGATGTCTCCAACCTCCATGGAGACAGCGTTCTCCACGCACTTCCGCACGATTATGCCTCCATCCCGCGGCCCCGGAACAGCCAGCAAGAAGTCATGTGTCTGCCCCTACTGCCAGCGTGACTTCCGCCGGCGCGAACATCTCCAGCGCCATGTGAGACTCCGTACGTTGCTCGCCTGCTCCGCCTGCGTTCTCTGCTTGCTATGGTACGGTAGGCTTGGCTTGGCTTCTCACGCTCTGGCTTACATCCACGGGTCTATCTAGATACCAATGAGAAACCATATGTCTGCGACTGCAAGGAAGCGTTTGCTCGACGCGATCTGTTGAAGCGGCATCAGCGTTTGGCGCATGGTGGCGTTGAGGTTTCACCTTCGTCGTCGGCTACGCCGCCCCAAGCTGATAGAGGTGGCTCCCTGAGTACACATGGCGCTGCAAACAGGCGTGAATCCGCTGTACATGGCCCATACCCGGTGCAGCGGGCTACTAGTCCTGCAGCAGCGCCTGTACAGGAAGCTGGCAGTGTCGACCATGTAATCAGTAGCTATCAAGACCCGGGTAAGGCATGATGGTCTCTTGACCTGCTGGACTTCGCTGACGATATAGCTATATACCCCGATATATCCACCGTCTACCCGTCTCTTGAAGAGTTTACAGACTTTATCGATAGCATGGGTCTGGCCTTTGACTCTGATAGTTCGCTAAGCCTCGGTGGTCCTGGCCTTGGCCAGGGTGTCAACAATACGTCCAATGACCACCATCTCAGTATTCTAGCGTCTGGGCCAGATACTGCAGAAGAGCAGATCGAGTCAGGTCGCCGCGCGCAGATGCCTACATTGCTCCCCATCCCTTTGAATCCATGGAGTAAGTGACTCTCATATGCTGCTCATATACTTGCAAAGCTCTGACGCGGTTTCCGCCCCGACAGTACAGGCGGCTGTTTATATACCGCTCCTTAAAATAACCGAGACGGAAAGGGCAAACATGTTGCAGGCATTTGCCCCGTTTAGATATCTCCTCCCCGATTTCAGTCTACCGTCTCGGGAGTCACTTACTCGCTTCCTCAATGCCTATTTTGACGGGGTTTATCTCCATATGCCCTTCATCCACTGTGCATCATTCAACCCGGAAAAGCATCCGCTGGAGCTGGTCCTGGCAATGGCAGCAGCTGGAGCACAGCATCGATATCAACACCGCACAGGCCGGATGCTCTACTATGCCTCCAAGACTATCTTTCAAGAAAGGCAAAGGGTCAAGGTTAAGGCGCGGGGAGTCTCGAACACCCAGCACTTGACTGCAGCTGGTTCCGTAACGTCTGGGCCGTTTTCGACGACCTCATCCAATACAGATGACCTCAGGTGCTTGCTGAACCTGATGATCTACGGTACCTGGCAGCAGGACCCTGAGCTTGTACAAGAGGCGTGTGACCTCCAGAGTCAATTTGTCGGTATACTAAGAGACAGCGGGCTGGTAGAAGAGAACGCCTCAACGTCCGCCGTGTCGAACCTCGACTGGCACACCTGGCTAGAGCTGGAGGCTGCTCGTCGCGTCAAGCTGTTTGGCTTCGCGCTGCTGAATCTCCAAAGCATCGCCTACAACCTACCCCCTATCCTGCTGAGCACCGAAATCAACCTCCGTCTTCCGTGCACCTGTGACGAATGGCGAACGGTCAATGAAATCCACTGGAAACAGGTCCGCCAAAACATCCCCCACGAACAAAATCTTTTTCAGGATGCCCTTACATCCCTGCTGGACGGATCAAAGCCCACGCCGCCAACGTTCCAGCCAACCCCAAACTCTACCCCATCACCAACTGCCAACATCCTGACAATGCACGCTCTCCTCCAACGCATCCTGCTAGCCCGCCAAGCAGCCTTATCCACGACAGTGCCTCAATCGGACATATTGATGTATGCCCCCTCCACCATCTCTCCCCAAAGAGCCTTGCCCGCCTTTCCCAAGTAAAACCTCCATACTCACCAACCCCTCCATAACAGGACCGCCCTCCGCCACTGGACATCAACCTGGCAACTCGCACCCGAGTCAAGCCTGGACCCACTGAACCCCAACGGCCCAATCCCATTTACATCAACCGCCCTCCTCGGCCTCGCATACACACGGCTCCAACTCGACCTCGGACCGCACCGGCTACTCCGAACCCGCCACCCACTTAGCATCGCGCGCGCCCTGCACAACTCCCCGCCCGTCTCGCGCGACCACGCCCTCCTCCCGGCCCTCCTGCACGCCACACACGCCCTCAGCATCCCCGTTAAGCTAGGCGTGGAGTATGTCTCGCGCAGCCAGGCGTTTGTGTGGAGCATCCAGCATGCGCTGTGCGGGCTGGAGTTTGCGGTGCTGCTGGAGAAGTGGCTGCGTGTTGTGGGACGGACGAGGGGGGTGTTGCCGTTGGAGGGTACGTATCTCTTTATCTCTCTTTATCTTGTTTTATCCTCTTTTAAAGTTTGGTTTCGTGGGTTGGTGAATGGAAGAAGGCTGATTGGAACGCGTACGGTATAGAGCACGAGCAGCGGCTGCTGGATTGGATTCGGCGGGTTGTGGATGAGGGACGGTTGTCTATTGAGGATGGAGAAGGGCGTGAGCATGGGCATGGACATGAGGATGGACCATTCGACAGCAGCAACTGCGACCACTTGGCGTCGGTTGTGGTGAAGTTGTGGGCGAGGATTATGCGGGGGAATGCGCAGTGGCCGTTGGTTGATGTCATCGGGCAGAGTCTGGAGATGTATGCAGGTGGTGCTGGTGCAGTCGGTACTAATATGGTATGAAAATCAGCCCTGGTAATCTTCTTCGCTACCAGAGCGACTTGGCTTGAAGTTAACTGAGCATGCAAGGCATGAGATAGATACACTTTTCAAATCGGTAGTACTATGTACGTAGTTACTGGCTAGTCTTGAACATCCGGAAAGTATGCCAGACAGCCCCTGTAATCCATCTAGTTTCAGCTCCCGACATCTCCTGTCCCCTGGACTGTTTTTCCCGTCGAAACCTTAGCAGCACATACACAACACTGAGCGCAAGTCCAAGCCCAGCAAGCCCGATGCCAAAATACCACGCCGCCGCAAAGCCCTTGAGCGTCTTCTCCCTCCCCACCAACCCCTTGCTAACCTCCCTCTCCACGGTCCCCGCGAACCCCAACGCCAACGATATACTATAGTTCACCACCGTGTTCACCAAGCTCGCCGACACACCCTGGTGCTCCCTCCTCATGTGATCCGACAGCTGCAACGTCGCAGCCGGGAAGCTCAAATCCAAGCCCCACGCCATGATCATTAGACACGCGAATATCTGCCCCCAGTAAGACTGATGTTCGGGGGCTGTTGCGGGGAGAACGGTGCCCACGATGGTGGCTACGAGTGCAATGACCATTACCCACGACGGGTGCAGGTACTTCAGAACAACGACGGTGGCCATTGCCGCGACAAGGCCCATAATGGTCACGGGCGTCTTCCATGCACAGGTAAGCAGCGGGGGCAGACCGCGCACGACCTCGAAGTCCTGCCAGATGTAGTAGATCCAGACGCCGAACGTGCCCCATGCACAGGCGATGCAGCCCAGGATGAACGCGGTGTCGCGGTTGAAGGCTTCGCGCGGGATGAGCGGGAACGTCGACACGTGTGTTTCGATGTGGATGAAGGCGGCGAGGAAGAGGATGCCGAGGACGAGCGTCACGCAGACGTACGGCGCTTGCCAGCCCGTTAGGACGGCTTGGTTCCATGCGAAGTTGAACAGGACGAGTCCCAGCACGCCGGTAAATGACCCTGCCAGGTCGAGCTGGATGAAATAGCGATGGATTGTATTTTTGGCATCTTTGACCGCGAGGGCGTGGTCTGATTTTGGGAGGTCCGGGAGAACCAGCCATGCGAGCAAGGCCGTGGCCGCGGTGACGATGGCCGAGGTGAAGAATGCCCATGGCCACCATGTTAACGCAAACAATGCGGCGAATGTAGCGCCAAGCACAATTCCGGTGGGAGACACAGCGGCAAAGAGACTGTAGGCTATTTTCTGTGGAGTGCCCGGTTAGCCGGTTTCGTTAGCTGCAGTGCCCGTTACAGTACACAACAGTGCAGACAATAGACAGTCTCCAGAAATGCACTGGCGTACCGAACGTACCTTCTTCAAGCCAGGGTCATATGCATACCCTAACATCGCCAGGGCATTCGGCAGAGTCATTGAGGGCCCGATGCCCGCCAAGGCGCGGGAAAAGATGAACAGGACTTTGTTCAAGTATACAGCCAACCCTGAGACCAAGGACCAAACTGCGTACCAAGCCAGTCCGAGTATAACGAGCCGCTTATACCCGAAGACATCGCCCATGCGTCCGAAAATCAAGATAAAGGTGCCCACGGTAAGACTATACCCGGCAATCAGCCAGCTCAGCTCGGCCGCGTCGGTAATTCCAAAAGAGGACCCGATGATGTGAAGGATACTAAGATCGAGGTCAGCTTTCAGGACACAAGGGTTGCAGCTGCGGTTGGTACCTCAGTGTCTGGCCCAAACTTGCCTGGTTTAGCAGCTGTGTCATGCAGATGATAGTGACAAAAAGAACTTCCCGTGTTTTGGACATTTCCTCAACGCTGGATACGCGCTTTGTCAGCTGCAGAGACTCCATCTTGCCTTACCACTTCAGGAGCTCGCAGTATCGTCCTGATCGAAGTGACGCAAAGAGCATCATATCCAGTTCTTATACTATACCTCTCCAAGATGCCAAGAGTTTGGGGAAAGTGTGGGCCCTCATCCAGTCTACTCCACAAGGCACCTCCAGTGTCGACCATGGTACCAAGAGACTCATCTCCAGAGACCAAGGGTCTCCAACGCTGCTTCATGATGAGTTCACATCCATGGGTGGAAACAGGGACAAGTATATAAGGAACCCGGAGGGGCTCTCCTTGTTGCCTCATCCCCAGAAATCTCATTTGACTGTGTTTCGAATTCCTCCTGCAAAATGTCGACCTTGACCTATTTCAATGAAGACGGCGCTGGCCAGAAGCACAGCGATCTATGCCACTATTCCCAGGCCGTCGTGCTCCCAAAAGACTGCAACATCGTCAAGTGCGCAGGACAGGGCGGCTGGACCAACGCGGGAGACCTCGACGCCAACGACGTGCGCAAACAGGTTGATCTCGCTTTCGAGAATGTCGACCGGGTGCTTTAGGCCGCTGGGTTGAAAGGGTGGGAAGACGTCTACCTCGTCCGCTCGTACCACGTTGACATGGGCTCGTCTTATGACTATGTTGTCGAGAAGCTCAAGACTCGGATCCCCGGGCACCGCCCCGTCTGGACGGCTATTGCTGTGCCTTGTCTCGCCTTCCCGGCCATGCGGATTGAGATTGAAGTGGAGGCTTTCAAATCTACCTCTCAGGCATAGAAACATGCTCCATCGCAACGCGAACGACTTCAGATTGTGGTATGTAAGCCTCGGGGCTGACTGGGTTTGGAAATTGACACTTAAATAACGTCATTGCCTTAGGAAGTTTTGGGCGCTGTTGCCATATGTAGGAGGAACTGGTGGGAGAGCTTGGTTGAAGACAAGACTTGAACGATTTGATGGACTGATTTGCGTATTGGCGTACTAATAGCAAATGCTTCTTCGGTCACTGATGTCTGGACACTATTTTTTGAATCTGCATTATTCTTATGTAATCTATATCAATCATGACATAGCTAGGAGGGTCACGTGAGAACCATAGAGTTCCTTTATGCGGTATACGTCGGCAGAACGCGTCAAATCGCGTCCGCGTTCCTATCAATTTATGAGATCCAACACCCCTACCAAGTTCAATCCCACCAAACTACTCTATAATACTCCCGGGAGCGTACAACTCTCGCTAAGATGGGCTCACTAATCTCCGAAGACCCCGGTGCGACCACCGACACCAGCAAAGATGAATTGACCGAAATCTTCGCCGCCTCTGCGCCGTCCGGACTCCCTGCGGACATCCTCGCGGAGCTGCAATCGATCATGCGCGTTCACGACATCACCGCGCAAGAACTTTTTTACCGATGGGAGTCGTACTGTCTGCGCATGGGCTCTGAGGAGACGAAACTCGACCTCGAAACTGTCAGACTGTTCAAGCGCGATGTACAGGAGAATCTAGAAAGACAGGCGAGGGGACGGCAGCATGTTGAGAAACGGGGTGGGGCTGTGGCGACGCCGAGGACTAGGGATATGAATGTTGGAGGAGGCGCCGGTGCCGGCGATGTATTCGGGATGTATGTTCAAACGTCTATCTTCCGCTGGACGCCGTGAAAGCGCAGGTTACTGATTTGATTTGCACGGAACAGGTTGGATGGGTTGACACCTGTGCGGACGCCAGCAGCGAAGAGGAAGGCGGAGTTTTCGTCGCCGTCGATTGTGAAGAAGGTTGATTCTCCGATTTCTGCGAGGCCGAAAGTTGCGAGTGGAGTTGCCGAGGGCTTGCAGTACGTTGTGCTCTATCTTCCGTGCGTGGTAGTGATGGCTGACGTATTAGGTCCGTCCCGTTTTCAGAGCGCCAAAATCCAGGTCAAACGGTCGAAACTATCAACGAACACCTGTCGATACCCGAAACACCCATGGCACCGTTTTCGGAGCCTCGCATTCGCCCGGCGGCGAACACAGATCTCAAAAAGTTTGGATATAAGCCCATGGCTATGCGGTTATCGGAGGCGTCTGAAATTCTGGATGATCGGATCGACGAATTCATGGCCATCTACGAGAAGAAGTATGAGAAGGAGAACATCACATTTGGGAGCGCTGCTGTCCAGAGCACAAGCGAGATTGTTGCCGTTGGGCGCATCGCCTCTGACAGCTCAGAAGGGAAACTCAATCCGGCATCTCTTGTGCTCGAAACGTCCAGACGTACGGGAGCCGGCAGAAGAGTTCCGTTGAACGTTGACTCTATTCCGACGGTGAACTTCTTCCCTGGACAGGTTGTCGCCCTGCTGGGAATCAATGCGTCAGGGAAGTACTTTTCAGTCAAAGAAGTTCTGCCGCCACCTCTTTTGCCGCCGGCTGTGTCGTCCATCCCGACTATTGAGAGCACAAATGAGCGAATAATGGAGGGAGGATCTTCGCCATTGAACGTGATGGTCGCCTCCGGGCCCTACACAGCAGACGACAACCTCGACTTTGAGCCGCTGAAGGAGATCTGCCAAAAAGCTGCAGAGAGCTACGCAGATGGTCTCATCCTCATGGGTCCTTTCTTGGACATCGAACACCCATTGCTGGCAGCGGGCGATTTCGACCTTCCTGAGAACATTGACCCCGACACGGCTACACTTACTACCGTCTTCAAGCACTATATATCCACACCACTACAAAAACTTGCTGCGAATGTCCCCAGCATTACAATCGCGCTCGTTCCGTCCGTTCGGGACGCAGTGAGCAAACACGTCTCATGGCCACAGGAGCAGTTACCGAAGAAGGAACTCGGGCTACCAAAGCAAGCCCGCATGGTGTCCAACCCCGTAACCTTTTCCTTGAACGAAACGGTAATTGGGTTGTGCTCACATGATGTGCTGGACGAGTTGCGGAGGGAGGAAGCTTGGAGTGGGAAACCGAAAGACGGCCTTTTGCCGCGCCTGGTGAAGTACCTGATTGAGCAGCGACACTTTATGCCTATCTTCCCACCATCGTCTAGAAACTCGCTTCCCAGGCCCGGTATCGAGGGCGCGTTGGCGACAGGTGCTGCTATGGACGTCAGCTACTCCAAGCTCGGTGAATGGTGGAATGTGCGACCGGACATCTTGATCGTCCCTAGCATTCTGCCGCCGTTTGTCAAGGTATGGTCCGCGTTATTCTCTAGGTTGGTAACTGCTAACGATTAATAGGTCGTCGACAGCATCCTCACAATCAACCCCGGCACACTCTCCAAGCGACGAGCAGCAGGAACCTACGCACAGATGGCCATCCACCCGCGCGACGTGGCCGACGACGAACGAGAACAGAAGAACATAAGTCACAAACTATACGAGCGGACGCGCGTGGATATTGTCCGAATATAGAAGATAGTACTGTAAATGTATAATGAGCGTTGACTCAAAATAATGATATGATAATGACCATCAGAATCGCGTTGGGGGTATCAATAGTCGCAAAGCTCAACTTGAACCAGTCACTGCTCCTCCGCCAGACAACAGCAGCGGTCGAAAATCATCAAATAGACAATATCACCGCAAGCAAACAACCCGCTTCCCGCCCATCAGTCTCCCCGCATCCTTAGCCCTGACCTTAGCCGGCCCATTCCCCTTCCCACTAATTCCTCCATTCGCAACCAATGTCTCAAGCCCGAGGTCCCTCCAAACAGTCTCCCTGCGCCGCTCCATTGCCCTCGTGATCCCAAATGCCGCGTGCTGGTCGGGCACGACGTCGTCCTCGTCCTCGGGATTCGGCGGCTGGAACTGCTGCGCGAGGTAGATGTCCTCGATCGGCAGAAATGAGGGGATGAGTGCTGGCGACGAGGACCCGTAGGTTACGGTGTGGTTGTTGTACATGTGCTGGGTTGAGGAGGTGGAGGAAGCCAGTGTGGCGGTCTGGCTTGTGTGTGGGCGGGTGAAGTCTTCGAAGTAGTCTGCCAGTCCGGGGTGGTGCATGTGGATGTGAGTTGGGGAGGAGTCTTTGCTCTGCGAGTGAGGGAGTTAGTAGGCATAAGATCAAGGAGAAAGGAGAATCGAATACCATTTTGTCGATGTTTCCCGAGTTTATTTCCACTGTTTGTTTGTGACGTGAGTTGTTGATGCTATCCAGAATCCAAAGCGTCGAGACGCTAAGATAAGAAGTCGATCTGCATAGTTAGTCATCAAAGATATGCAGCGCTACGCAAGTTGTCCTGAAGATCATCACTCACTACGTACACTACACAAGGCACCAATCAAACAAAGCTTCATTTTTCGGAAAAAACGAAGGAATCATCGCATGAGCTGAGCCGTGGAGTCTCCTTAAATTCAAACTTTCCCCAGCTTCAACCCACAGTTCGCTCAATTGTGTGTCGGCTCAGGGGGTTCTATTTCTGAACTTAATCATATTGCCTAGGTAGTTGGAAGCTGCTGTTTACATTCCTCAACAATATGTCCACCGCTTCAACAGACGCTCCGGCTGCGGCCACAGCTCCAGCTCCAACTCTAGCTGCCGCCCAGCCTGCGCCTGTAGTTAACGGCGACGCCGTCGCAGCTGATGTTGAGAAGCTCCAGGTCTCCGATGAGACCCAACCCACACCTGCACCTGCCACTGAGTTCGCGCCTGCACCGGCACCGGCACCTCCAGCAGAGCCTCCAGTTCAAGAACAGCCCGTCGCAGCTGCAGCTCCAGCTCCCGCTCCGCAACCCCAGGAGACAGAGACAATCGACAGCCTGAACCTCCCCACCTCCGCCGCCGACGGCCTCATCCAGAAGCCCTTCCCGCGCCCCGTCGATAGCGCGAAACCCACCGCCCCAGCCCAATTGACAGCAGACCAACAAGCCAAGTATGAGGTTGTCCTGAAGTCCGTCTCCGAGTGGACGACCGTCCCAACCACCGCCGCAAGAAACTCCCCAACCGAACCCATAACCGACGACGAGCGTATGTTCCTCACCCGCGAATGTCTGCTCCGCTACCTGCGCGCTACGAAATGGAACGCCCCCGAGGCCGTCGCCCGGCTCCAGCGCACGCTTACCTGGCGACGGGAGTACGGGATTGCAAAGTTGACGCCCGATTATATTTCCATCGAGAACGAGACGGGGAAGCAGGTGCTGCTCGGGTACGATATCCACGGCCGCCCGTGCCTGTATCTCTTGCCCTCGAACCAGAATACCGAGAAGAGCGATCGCCAGGTGCAGCATCTGGTGTTTATGCTTGAGCGCGCAATTGATCTTATGCCCGCGGATCAGGAGACGCTCGCTCTGATTGTGGATTACAGCCAGACGAAGTCCGGCCAGAATGCTAGCATTGGGCAGGCGAAGGATACGGTGCACTTCTTGCAGAACCATTACCCCGAGAGGTTGGGGAGGGCGTTGGTTATTAACAGTGAGGTTCCTGACTCTTATAATTCTACTGTGCTTTGCTGACAGCCACAGTGCCCTTCATTATCATGGGCTTCTTCAAAATCGTCACTCCCTTCCTGGACCCCGTGACGCGTGAGAAACTCAAGTTCAATGAGAAGCTCTCTGCCCACGTCCCGCCCGCCCAGCTCATGAAGTCCGTCGGTGGAGATGTCGAGTTCAAGTACGATCACGCCGCCTACTGGCCTGCGCTGAACAAGCTTGCCGAGATCAAGCAGAAGGAGTACCATGAGCGTTGG
The DNA here is from genome assembly GCF_047715735.1 of Aspergillus multicolor. Lineage (NCBI taxonomy): Eukaryota > Fungi > Ascomycota > Eurotiomycetes > Eurotiales > Aspergillaceae > Aspergillus > Aspergillus multicolor. The sequence continues at coordinate 108,970 of NW_027395980.1, read as the reverse complement.
ATCAAGGGCGGGAAGCGCATTGGCGAGTACGAGCACTACCTTAAGACCGGTACTAGCCCTAGTCTGTCTCAGCGGGATAGCGCTGCGACTGTTACTGCCACTGCCGAGGCTTCGTGAATTGTTCTTTATGGGACACGCATAGAGCGAGCGAAGCATACCCATACATATTACATACTATGTATACCTAATGATTAGACTTCTTATGAACTTCGAGCTACCTTGGCCGCTGAGCTTTTTTGGCATCTTATATTGTCTGCATCTGTTGATAGAGCAGAATATAATATACTCGCTTCTCTTCTCTCGTCTAAACCATCAAACTAAACCTCTAAGCAGTCGAAGCCTCCACCTACTAGCTCCTCACTGAGCTCCCACAGAAAATCCACCAGGTCCGGATCCTTCGCATAGTCTCTCACATCAGACACCTGACAATCCACTAGATACGCACCATTCTGCCTCTTGGTCTCCGGCGAAAGCGCCGCAATCAGCGTCGTCGCAATTCCTTGCTCCAGGCTCTTCGGCGGGTCCGGAGCAAATGGCTGGCCTGTGTTTTCGCGCGATACACGGTCCAGCTCCGCCGGGTTTAGGGTAGTGTGTGAGACTAGGGAAGTATCGGGGATATCTGCGGTCATTCTATCAGTAACCAGGATAGAAAAGAAAGATGGACCCGAGGGATTGGGAAACTAACACCCCGGATGCGCCGCAAACGCCGTCAACCCCTTCCCGCCAAACCGCTTCGCCAGTCCACGCGTGAAGAGGATATTAGCCGTCTTGGACTGCGCGTACGCAGTTAAATGGTGATACGTCTCCCCATCGCTGAAATTCCAGTCGTCCCGACGGAACGGGCCCATCATGTACCCTGCGCTTGAGAGGTTCACGACCCTCCCACCACTGCCACTTTCCCCCTTAAGAAGAAGCGGCATAAGAAGCCCCGTGAGCAGGAAATGCCCTAGGTGGTTTATCGCTAGCGTCTTCTCGATCCCGGCTTTGCTTTTCGCCCAGGGGATCGCCATTACACCGGCGTTGTTGATTAGGAGGTCGATACTTCCTCCATTATCGTCGCTTTGGAGAAGGTGTTCTATAGTGTCCGCGGCGTCACGCACAGAGTCGAAGTTGTCGAGCTCGATGGGGACAAAGGAGCATTTAGTTGACGGGTAAGATTTTGTAATCGTGACTTTGACGTCGTGTACTTTGGCCTCGCTGCGTGCGAGGAGGATTATGTGGGATGGGTTGCCTGCTGCTAGGGCTTTTGCTGTGGTCCCGCCGAGGGTACCGGTGCTTGCGCCGGTTATTATTGCTGCGTTGGATGTTAGTGAGTCTTGCATTGGTAGAAGAGGGGAAAGAAGTGGGAGGATAGGTAGGGGTCACCTGTCTTCCCTGCTAGGGAGATACCCCATCGCTCAATGACTTCGGGACCTGTGGTTGAGAAGTCGAAAGTAGACATTGTTATTTGATGCAAGGTAGGTGAGTTTTGAGATGGGGACAAAGATGTCGATGGGGGCGAGGTTCAGTTATATATTTCGTGCACCAAGAGCTCTGATAAGTATAGCGGGTACTTGGTGAGAAGTTATTTGACCTGCTTCGATGGCCTTGAACACGCGCAAGACACAAAGTAATTGCATACCCGGTGAGATCATTGCTTTCCGTGGGAGTCTTCGCAGCCCTGTTGGACTGAGTGAGATTCAAGCTCGGCTGCTCGACCATGGATGAAATTGTATAGTCCCAAACGCTCATCAGTGATTGGCCAATAGAACGATGTTAGAGTGATCGCCCCGGGACTAATGCAGGTTGCTTATCTGCTCCACTTCGATTCCATACTTTCATGTATGAATATCTCCGATGTATAGCCTAGATTCGATGCTAGACTGGGACAGTAAGCTTCTCGCATGGACCTACAGCGTAAGCAGAATGCGGAGCAGCGGGGCATAGGCCTACGTGAACGTTTGAGTATCATGACGCCCTTCTCAAGCAGTTCAAGCAGCTATAAAAGAAAGCAATTGTCCGCAAAAATTCAGTCCCCATGTAACCATTCGTACAATCCAATCCGATTGCAACAAAATGTCTCTTTTCAAGCCTCCTCCAAAGCCCGCCACCCCGCTCGCCCACCACCGCGCGCTCTCTCCCACAGCCGCCGTCAAGGTATCGCCCATCTGCCTCGGCGGAATCAGCTTCGGCAACGAATGGAGCGAGCTCTTTGGCGTAAGCGAGGATCCTTTCGCGCTGCTGGAAGAGTTCTACGCTCAGGGCGGAAACTTTATCGACACGGCGAATGTGTATAACAGCGAAGAATCTGAGAAGCACATTGGGGCGTGGATGGAGGCGCGCGGGGTCCGCGACCAGATGGTCATTGCGACAAAGTACACGGCGCACTACCGCAGTTGGAATCGGGAGAACGAGCCGATGCAGAGTAACTTCATCGGCAACTCGGCCAAGTCCATGTTTGTTTCTGTGCGGGATAGTTTGCGGAAGTTGAGGACGGATTATATTGATGTGCTTTACGTGCATTGGTGAGTTGGCTTCTGTTCTGGTGTTGGTATTTGGGGCTATGAGTGTTGATGCTGATTGTGAGGTTGTGCGCGCAGGTGGGACTTTCATACTTCGGTCGAAGAAGTCATGCTTCATCTGCATTCGTATGTCATGTCGAAGCAGGTGCTGTATTTGGGGGTTTCGGATACCCCGGCGTGGATTGTTGTCAAGGCAAATGAGTGTACGTCCATATACCCAGGTCATAAAGCCTCACTTGGTGCTAACCTCAGCTCGCTAGTCGCCCGAAAGAATGGCCTCACTCCATTTTCGATATACCAAGGGAAGTGGAACGCTGCGTTTCGCGACATGGAAGCCGAGATCATCCCCATGTGTGAGGATCAGGGCATGGCAATCGTCTCCTGGGCAGCACTCGGCGGGGGCCTGCTTTTGTCTTCACAGCAGCGAAAGGAGCGCGAGGAGAAGCTCGCCGGACAGAAGAGCTTCTACGAGATAGGTCCGCACGAGCTTGCTATATCGGAGGCCTTGGAGAAGGTCGCTGCTGCAAAGGAGACCACGGTCCAAGCAGTTGTGAGTTATTCCGAGCTCTTTCCACCGATGCCGAGCTAATACTGCCCCAGGCCCTGGCGTACTTGTTTCACCAGTCGACTTATGTGGTCCCGATTGTTGGCGTCCAGACCACGGATCATGTCAAAGTTATGAATGATGCGATCACGGTCAAGCTATCGCCTGAGGAAATTCAGTCAATACAAGATGCTGCGCCGTTTAACCCGTTGTTCCCGATGAACTTTTTGTTCGACTGCAAGGGCGGCAAGGGGTACACTACTCGGTTGACGCCAGCGGATCATGCGCAGTATAGGATGGGGGCCTGGATCGATGCGCCGTCAAAGCAACCTGTACGTGATGCCACTCATAAAGCTTGTTATCTGAAATATGCTCACATCGCTTCAAGACGTACCCAGATTCCAAGCAGCTACCACTTAGTAGCACCCAGTGACCATGAAGCGGTAGAGTCTATTGGCGTTCTCCGTTCGAAGAACAGCTGGGATTAGTAATCTAGAATAGTATACAAAGTGCGAAGATGTGGAATCATAAACGTCGTGATATTGCTTTGGCTGATATTGATCAATATCGAGCCGTCATTGTAGGTACATGACTTGTTCGCAGTGTATGCCTCTGGCCATCTCTCCCAGCCGTAAACTCAAATTGTAGCTTGCGTTTCTGCTGATTGATTGTTTTCGTTGCAAGATTGTTTTGGTTCTGAGTCTTCGGGGAGAATTGATAAAGGATTGTTTGCAGAGACGGAGTGGAGGTGGAAGATGGAGAGAGCATCAGCGTGGGGTCTGAGGGTCTTCGAGACGAATCACGTGCGGGGATCGCGGGGCTCGGGTGTGGAGGCCTGAGGCCATACAGAAAGTGGCAGCTTTGATTGAGGACGAGATAGAGGACCATCTTGGTATCCTGTAGAGATGATGGTGTTGAAAACGAGAATAATGGCTTTGAGAACAGGAACAGGAAGGATGTGCAGCCTATTAATACTCTGACCGTCTGCCAGTCTGGCAGTGCCCCTCTACCCCTCCTTATGCTGTGCTGCTAAGTTAGACGTGTAAGTGTCATTGGCGCATCGATGCTATGGATATCAGTCATAATCGCTATAGACAGCTCTATATTAGACGCTTATTCCGCTCCATATTTCCTGTTTTCCTTTCGTTTTGTAGCTCGCAGCGTACCTGTGACCTGCTCTGTACCTCGTACTCTATCCGGAGTAGTTTGCTTGTCTTTGTTGCCTCAACCCCTGCAGGACCCCCAACCAGTTAGGCGTGCACGGAGTAGTTACCCCTCTTTCGGCCCAAAGCGGATTCTATATGCGGACTTGCTGCCGACTGCTGGCTGAAAGATGGCGTCTGTGTCGGAAGATAACTCGCATCGTCATCGTCAACACCAACAGCAGCATCGTGGGCGGACCACGACCCCCACGGGCAGAATCAGCGGTTCCTGCTCCGGCCCCGGGCTGCCGCCTCCAGCGAACGACACCACCACGACCACCGCCATCACGGCGTCCACTGCCAGCGCTGCTCTTCCTTCTGCCACCGACCCCGACCGTCGTTCCTCCACGTTTCGCACGGTCAGCACGATCCCGTCCGACCCTCACCCTCACCCTCCTCCTCCCGTCGCAATCTGCGGTCACGAGGGTGGTTTCGTCCAGCCCTCCTCCTATCTCCGATCACGTCTTCCTTCACATCCAATGCCCCCATCCCAGCCTGAGAGGGCGATCGATCAGGAAGAGCGACAAGGCCTTGTATGTTATTTTCTCATTTTATTTTTTTTTTATTTTTTTTTCGCATGCCGAGTTGTTTCACCCGGTGGCTTGATTGTCTTGTCCTTCCCGACAATGTCTTGCATACGTCAGACCTCCTTCTCCTTGTGGAGAGTAGGCTTCTCGATGATCGCGCTGCTCCCCGCATTTGCTCGAGCCGCTTATCGTCCATCGATAATAGCTCTTGTTCGTCAATACCATGTCCGAGGTCACGGCTAATTGAGTTTCATTTTCGATTTAGCGTGCCATCCGCAACTTCCTCAAGGTCCGCACAAGCTATGATGTCCTCCCTCTAAGTTTCCGGCTTATCGTCTTCGATACCGCGTTGACAGTGAAAGAGAGCTTGAACATCCTGACTCAGAACGGTATGTCTACAGAGAGACCTATACTCCGAAGTCGCAAGTGAGCGCCAGTGCTGACGCGCGCATAATAGGAATCGTCTCCGCGCCATTATGGGATTCGAAATCATCCACCTTCGCCGGTCTTCTGACTACATCCGATTACATCAATGTCATTCAATACTACTTTCAGAACCCAGCGGCTCTTGACAAGATAGACCAGCTTCGATTGGATAGCCTACGAGGTTGGTGATGTGCAATCAAATCTATTGCCGTGCGCCAGGCTGACAAGGGATTTAGAGGTGGAAAGGGCATTGGATGTTGCTCCCCCAGAGACGATATCTATTGATCCAGAGCGACCGCTGTACGAGGCCTGCCGGCGCATGCTCGAGTCCCGAGCTCGAAGGATCCCACTCGTCACCAACGATAGCCAGACGGATCGACACCTCGTCCTCAGCGTCATAACCCAATACCGAATCCTGAAATTCGTGGCTGTCAACGTCAGTGATACGCAGAAACTACGGAAACCCCTGGGGGAAATCCGGCTAGGGTCCTATCATGACATCGCGACCGCGTCGATGGACACGCCGGTCATTGACGTGATTCACATCCTGGTCCAAAAGAGTATTTCTAGCGTACCCATTGTGAACTCGGAAGGTACGCATTATTCTTACAACATATACGTCAACTTTCTAACCCCAATACAGGCGTCGTATACAATGTTTTCGAATCCGTTGATGTCGTCACTTTGATCAAAGGTGGTGTCTATGACGATTTGAGCCTCACAGTAGGCGAAGCATTGAAAAAGCGGTCTTCGGTACGCCATGAGCTTCTCTTTTCAAAAGACTTTGCTGACCGTGCTCGCAGGACTTCCCCGGAATTTACACCTGCTCGCTAAACGACGGTCTAGACACTATTTTCGATACAATCCGCAAGTCTCGCGTACATCGACTTGTCGTGGTAGACGACAATTTTCGATTAAAAGGCGTGCTTACACTGAGCGACATTTTACAATACATTCTGCTAGAAGGCGAAGGCGACGAAACTTTGTGATCAAGACAGACCTCCCGGTTTTTTACATAACCCAAATTGCATCGGAACGGCGTTTTGTTTTTTACAGATCAGGCCAGAAACGACCCGATATGACCCATTGATGGGCGAATGGCTGGCTCATTCTCAATGTTCTATATTCTGGGCCAGCTGTTCGAAGAGAGGAAGGTATTGCATCGGTGATTCGTTTGGCTTGCCCTCTTGCTGAGGACTCCATAGCCAGCCAACAGTCTAGCATCGGCGTTTGGCTTCCAAATAGATTTATGTCATTGTACGACCATTTCATGATGATTTACGCATGTGTTGTATGAGTCTTCGATGTGTCTCTTGTATTTCTTATCCTTATTCTGTATGAGGTAGGCGGCGGCTGTACGACTGTCATCATAGCTCAATCATGGCTTATAGGAACTTACGACTTTACGATCCTCCTTGGTCGTGGCTTCCCAGGAATGGCTCATATGCGAAAAATGAGGAAGGTGCGATGCTTACCCATGGGCAGCCCGCCTCGGGCTCAGGTGCCACTGATGTTCTGCTATGTCGCGCATCGCTGTCGTTGAAAGTCGAGGCCGGCAATCAAGCGGTTTCCATTCCTAAGCTCGTCCTTACTCTTAACTTGGATAGCAGGATGGGACGTCTCAGCATATTTTCCAGGTCATCGGGGAAAGCCATTCACGCTTCTGACACCAGTCCATCTTGGACCATGATTAGCCGACCACAATCGAATGCCACCCAGCCTGATCAGCAAAGGGTCGACTCGGCGAAAGAAACGGATCCAGATGGGCTTAAGGGCAATAGAAAAGGGGGTATCGTCAGTGAGGAAGCTGCTACGAGCAGTCAATCATCGCAGAAAGAGAATCGCACGCAACAGTACGGTCCACAGCCCCAGACGAACTCAGACGCTCCTAGCAGTGGGGTCTTGGAGCCATTGGCATTGGTAGGGCCGAATATAGGATCCTTTTCGCGACGCATCGCAGGCTTGAAGACTCTATTTCGTGGCCGCAGACATCGACGGCAAACGCTCAGTTTCACCATCGCCAAAGGCGAAGTTGCAGACGATGATTGTGTTAGTGAGGGCGCTCCTTGTTCGACACCGACCTCCGAAGATGCTAGCGATGATGAAGCCAAAGATAACCACACCGCGGTTCTCGCCGAGTCCAAAAATCCGCTCAGAACTCCTATACCTGATGACGAGGCTCGAAAAGTTAGCAATAAGACTGAGAAGTCCGTGAATTCGAATGCTACCAACAACACTGTATGCCATCATCCATCTAAGCGCATATCGATACCGATACTCGTTGTTGATCGAGAACTCGCCCACCCGAACCCTTTCGATGACGCCTGGGAAGCCTCGCGCTCCGAAACGCAGCTCAGTAACCCGTTCAAACCGCAACCGAAAACAAGCGACTCTACAGGGCGATCAAGCTCCGGATACAGTGGCTCAGACAACAACCCTTTTTCCTCGTTGCCGGGACAGATTCTTTCTTTAAGTAACTCGTCACGCTCAAGCTGGGGTTGCCCTTCTGGGCTCAACGGGTGGCCGTCAGCCTCCGATAGACAACTGGCCAGTGAAGCGTTCAACAAGCTAGCATCTGCGCTACTTCTGGAACCTTTGGATGACAACAAGACCAGTAAGTATCCATACGATCTTGAAGTCTTATTGGTGGGATCTGACGGCTGTAGTAGACGGGTTGTTCACTGCATCAGATCGGCTAGAACGCCGACGAGACAGGCTCCTTGGTCGAATTCGAATAATGCGGTCCACCATGCACATCAGGTCCGAGCCGGCTATGCCCCGGACACGCAATTTACGTCGAATGAAAACGTTTACTGCGCTACCCGATCGCCCGTACCTCATGACGTCGCTGATGAACAAGCCGCTGGAGACCTTGGCTAGACTTGGTGGATATAGCTTCTTGACGCTTCCGGGAGATTTCGCACCGACGACGCTGAGTCTGCCGGTGTGCTTTGTAGCGACCATAAACTACCTGCGTACTTATGGTATGATACTCCAATTTACAGTGTGAACCGAACTGATTGATGATAGCTACGCCTGTGCAAACTCTGTTTGTCGACTCTGGCGATTTCGAGACGGCTACTCAAATATACCACTACTTTGCCCAACACGTGCTATCTGCGGAGAAAGAAAAGAGTAAGATCCACATGACGATGAGACACAGCAAGATGCCTGAGTTCTTGGACGACATCTCCAGGTCCGACGAAACACAAATTTCGCATGTCCTCGGCGTTGGATCTGCTTTTAAGGCATTATTGGCAGGGCTCCCTGGCGGCATACTCGGCTCCGTCCTATTGTACCGAACACTGGTGAACATCTATCATGGACGCATTTCTTCTCAGTCGGTGCAGCGGACTGGTAGCTGCCTCGCAGGGCTTTCGGCAGAAGACTACGCCAAAGTTCGGGCGATAAGTTTGGCAATCGTAGCACTTACTAGCTCCATGCAACTCAACCTTATCTGCGGGGTCTTTGGACTTTGCTCTCTGCTGATCCACGAGACTGAGCGAATACTTGAGATCGAGCGACGGCAGCGACGGGTCAGTCGGCGTGTCATCAGCAACGCAGACAGGCTCAGCTTGGACCGGTTTGCTGCGACGTTCGCACCCCTTCTGGTTAAGACCGGGCTGAGCGACGATACCCACGCATTTCAGGCGATCCACGAGGAGATCGAAAGCCAGCGGGTGGTGACGCTTTTGATTAAGAACTGGCGTAGCGTCAGTCGACAGTTGCGGATCTGGGAGCGGCGCGGACTGGAAGGGCGGGTGCAGGCACGGGCACATGCGCGGGCGGCCAGCGGCGACGGCGAGAAAGCAGTAGAGATAGAGACGCAGCAGAGAGAGTGTATATAGATTAGCGCTTGCGGATAGTCGCGTGAGAAGGAACAGTTCGGAATGCGTCACTGGAGGGAAGCTTGAGCACAGATCAATCTAGACCGGTCGGGCCATGCGTTGGGCGGGGGGCAGGATCGCCACTAACGCCTTGCTTAAGCAGGGAACCGCCGACGCTGGCGAACCTCGCGGCTGGCTCAGATGCAGCAGCGCGATAGTCTAGTCTATCAATAATCATAACACAGTGGCATATAACAAACAAAGAGCAGGCGTTGTGCCAGAACAGGATTTGTAGCAGCGAGTGGACACGGAGGGGTCTCATCCAAGGCGGGCAGAACAGGTTTCACACCGGCTATCAACAGGGTAGCGCTGCTATAGCCCCACGCCTTCTGGTGAATTCTGGACATGTCTGGCGGCCTCCAGGTAAGCTCTGCAGATCGAGCGCTGCTGATTGTCGGCTGTTCTCTCCGGGCCCTTCGGCGGCTTTATGGAGTGGTTTAGTCGCAGCTGGGAACCGTCCGGGTGCAGCTGCCACGGAGCCTGAACCGCCAATCAGAGCAGAGCAGCACCTACGATGACGTTTCATCTCTGGTACTCTGTGAGCAACCCTCTGGGAGACTGCGTTCCTGAACTATTCCATCCCAGTGATGATGTCAATGCACCCTGCGATCGGGGCCGCATAGTCATTGGCAGGCCTGGTTACGCGGATTCCTCATCCGCGACACTACAAGGCCAGCTACCCCGTATTGTCCTCCTCCTTGTGTTCGTTTGTCTGGCCAAGTCGTCTCTGCTCTATCCCTCCTTCCCTCTTGCCATCCTTCCTACTCACATCTTCACCTTGATTATCTTCATCAATTTCACTCATCGCACCATCTCAATCATCTCCAGCTCTCGACCGACCGTCCCTACAGATACCACCGGTGCTTGTTGTTGTTTTTGTTTTCTGTCAAGAGTTCAGGACTTCCATGGTCGTGACCCCTCAACTCTCTGCCTTCCCCCTCCGCCTTGATTAGCTTGGCCAAAATGTCTCGCTCCAACACTTTTCTTTCTCAAGGAGTCTACGGCAATCCTGGCACCATCTCGGCTTCCGAGATGCAGCGCTTGCACCCTTCGCTGTACCCCTCCGACATTCCCAACCTCGCTGGCAATCCCTTCAGCCTCTCGGAGGACTCCAACATCTGGGCCCCTGACCCTACCACCCTTCCTACCATCAATCCATCATGCATTGCCACGAGCGGTGCCAACGACATGCACGCATACTTGGCAAATCAGCCGTTTGACTTGACCTCCAAGCAACTCTCGAGCAATCGCAGGCGAAGCTCGGATGAAGTTCAGCTCGACCAAGGGTCTTATCGCGTCCGCCACGGCCAGATTACCCCCCCCTCTGACCAATCGCCTGCTACCGCTTACTCTGTCCCCTCGCACGACTCCAAGTCCGCATATCTTGAGTCGAGCATTGAGGGCTCGTCGGAGGCACCCAAGCGCCGTCGTGCCTCTCGCGCTCGGGGCGGCAGCCGAGGTAGCACGAGAGCTTCAACCTCGGTTGAGCCTTCATCCCCCGGTGACGATAAGCAGGAGAAGACGCGGGCGCGGAACCGACTGGCGGCCAGCAAATGCCGTCAGAAGAAGAAGGAGCAGAACAACATGCTGGAGACTAGATACGAGCAGGAGAGAATCAAGAATGAGGAGCTCACCCGGCAGGTGAACTCGTTGAGGGATCAGATCGTGGTAGCAAAGGACCGGCTTCTTGCTCACTCCGAATGCGGCCACGAGCCCATCCAGCAGTACATCCAGAACATGGCGAAGAGCATCACCGTCCAGCACGAACATCCTGATTTTGGGGCTGCCTCGGCGCACTACTACCGGCGCGGCTCGGAGATGTCCGCTGGCTTTGACTTTGATGCCCACCCACCGGCATGAACATATTGGGCTCGGCATCTTACTGCATTGGTGCTCTGGAAGACCATTGATGAATTACGAGCTGCTTTACATTGATTGTGTTAATAACTTATAACTGGAGTTGGCCGCTGTGACTCAAAAGCGAGGGGGTTTGATCGGCTTCAGTGACATTGGCGGGTTTCTTTCTATTAGCAAGCAGGCGTGTACTTTTACTTTTATTTTCGGTTCGGAGTTTGGAGTTCTGGCATGGTGGTTTCCGGCGGATTCTATCTATAACAGGAGCACGAATACTTAGCTCGCTGTTTGGCTGAGGCCAATCGTATCTGGACTCGCAATACATGTTCATGTCTATTATAGCATATGTACAGAAATACAAAACGTACAGAAAGATTGCGTGCATTGTAGTGTCCGCAAATGTATAAGTCTTGTCTAGCTCTCTTCCCATCCCAAACATCAGCTTTTCGGGCGATCCCTGTCAAGCGCTCCAACAAGTCTATCTTCTCTTCCAAACCTTCTTCTCCAGCCTCATTCCCTCTGTCAGCCTGATCCAGCTAAGTAACTCTTGCACCATCTTACCTTGAAACCCACACCAGTCGCTGCCGTCTGCAGCGCAGACGTCTCGAGTAGAGAGAAAGTCCATGGCATTTCAGGGTCCCAAGTATACTTGGCTTTACATACGCATATGGCGTCATTAGCGACTAATGCAGATGTAGATGTAGATGCAGATGCAGGTGTAGACTACGGGATTCTTGCGTTCGGCAGTGAGGACAATTCTCTTCGCGTTCGACCGTCTTCGTGTATTCGAGGTAGCTGATTTGCGATGAAGAGGTCAAAGATGGAGAGAACTCAGCGGATGTTGTTTAGTGGTTAGGGTAGCTTGTATATGGCGTCTTAGTTAAGATGTAGATGTAGGTGAGATTAGGTTAGGGGTAGGGACTGCCCAGTGAGGTTGAGCTTTCAAGCTGTTGATAATGATGCCTCTAATTTAAAGCTTGAGTCGGCTACAACTATAGCTATTGGGCTATTGGATGCCAGGGCGGGGTGCAGAAGTGAGGCTTAAGGACTGTATTGCCGTTGGGGGCCGGTCTGTGCTCTGCTGAGACATGGAGAGGGGCTTTGCTAGGTATGGTTTGCTTATTATATGTAGGCTAGGTTGGAGCGAGGAGGGCATCGCGGGCGAAATGTGCCTGAGACTGAGGGCTGTGATACCTCCAGCACAAGATTAGCTTCAGTGTAATAAGGGGAAGGGGCCATGGAAGTATAACGATATCTATACCTGCCATCAAAAACATCACTTCCAATCTTCTGGCAAGGTGTTCGAGTGGTTGAGGAGTCACGTCTAGGTTTCAGGCACTAGGCACTGTGGTGGGAAACGGCGCTCGAATCTTGACCTTGTCATGTTTGTCCTGATTTAATTTTTATACATGCTGAATACACCTGCATGCTGAACAGTTCACAGAAGATTATCATTGTAATGAACAGGCTGACTTTGTCACCTATGGTGTAAGTACCATCAGTCAATACGTCAACCTTAAAAGGAAAAGCAGCCGACAGCCGAGATGGCACCATCCCCCCGCGCCTTGACAACTTCCCCCGCAACTGAGCATTCAACACCATCCCAGCTATACCCCTCCACCTGCCGACAGCCGATAGACGATGGCTCTCTACAAAGCTATACATACATATATAGCACCCCCTACTCTATGATGGACCGCCCACCCCAACCCTATCTTCCCAGATAGCACCTCCAACCCCCACCAAAATGCCCGCATCCAAACGCCCCAACTTCCTCCTCATCGTCGCCGACGACCTCGGCTTCTCCGACCTAGGCTGCTACGGCTCCGAGATCAGAACACCACACATAGACGCCCTCTCATCCAAGGGTGTACGCTTCACAGACTTCCACGCCGCGGCGGCCTGCAGCCCCACGCGCGCGATGCTCATGACGGGAACAGACCACCACATCGCCGGACTGGGAAATCTAATCGAGTGGACGAATATCTCCGGCCAGAATGGCCCGAAGGGGAGCAGCACCGATACAGCCCCGCAGCGCGGGATGCCCGGGTACGAGGGGTATCTTAACGAACGCGTTGCGGCGCTGCCGGAAATCCTGCGCGATGCGGGGTACCATACGGTGATGAGTGGGAAGTGGCATCTTGGATTGACGCCGGAGCGGACGCCGGTGAAGAGGGGGTTCGAGCGCAGTCTGGCGCATTTGCCGGCCTGCTCGAATCATTATGCGTACGAGCCGCAATTACGGGAGGGAGATGAGACGCCGACGTTCCTGGAGGCGAGCTATATCGCGCTGCATGTGGAGGATGAGCACTACCTCAAAGAGCTGCCGGAGGGTTGGTATAGTTCTGATGGGTATGGGGATAGAATGAAGACATACCTGGAGGAGTGGCATGCAAACAAGAAGGATGATGAGGATAAGCCCTTCTTCGCATACCTCCCCTTCACAGCACCACACTGGCCCCTCCAAGCTCCGCGCGAATACATCGATCACTACCGCGGCGTCTACGACGAAGGCCCGGACGCCCTGCGCACTAACCGCCTGGAGTCCCTCAAAAAGCTCGGCATGATCCGCCCAGACACCCAGCCCCATCCCGTGGTCGTAGACGAAGGCGAAGGCAAACCCTGGGAGAGCTTAACAGATCACGAAAAAGCCCTCTCCTCCCGCGCAATGGAAGTCTACGCCGGAATGGTCGAATGCATCGACGCCAACGTCGGCAAGATAACCTCCTACCTGGAATCCATACGCGAGCTCGACAACACCTTCGTGGTCTTCATGTCCGACAACGGCGCCGAGGGCGCAGCCTACGAGGCATATCCACTTGTGCAGAGCGGCGTCCTCCCGCACCTGCTCAAGTACTATGACAATAGCCTCGAGAATCTCGGCAACGGGGACAGTTTCATCTGGTATGGCCCGCGCTGGGCGCAGGCGTCCACGGCGCCGGGGAGGCTTTATAAGGCTTACACTACGGAGGGGGGTGTGCGTGTTCCGTGTCTGGCGAAATTCCCGGAGTCTATGGATATAGCGGGGTATGCGAGGCATGGCGCGATATCAGACCAGTTCGCGACGGTTATGGATTTTGCGCCATCGATATTGGCCATGGCGGGTGTGGCGCATCCTGCGCCGGTTTATCAGGGGAGGGAAATCGTGCCCATGCGGGGAGTTTCGTTTGCGGAGTGGGCGGTTGGAAAAGAGGCTCGCATCCACGAAGAAGAGTTCATACAGGGGTGGGAAACGTGCGGGCGGGCTGCGCTGCGCTTCGGCGACTGGAAGATTGTGTATATTCCCAAGCCGAAGGGTCCGGAGCGTTGGCAGCTGTATAACATCATCGACGACCCAGGCGAGATTCATGACTTGTCTGAGCAGCATCCGGAAAGGCTGAAGAAATTGCTGGGTCTCTGGGACCAGTATGTCCTTGAGACGGGGGTGATCCCGTTAAACCCGGATCTTGGGAAGTTCCTTGAGGCGACGGAGGCGCAGATGACGGAGAATATGTGGATGGAGTATGATTATTGGAAGGAGGGGGCGAGGGAGGAGGCCACGAGGGAGAGATTTATGCGCAGGCCGCCGCGGTTTGAGAGGGTTGTTAGGCAGTTCTAGTAGCATCCTAGCTTTCTATTATCTAATTTGCTATAGACAGGATAGGGATAGGTAATAAAGGTATCTGGGAGGAAGCGGCTATATCATAACGAAAAAATCCACAAACAGCTCCCTTCGCACACACTTGCTATCGGCCCATGTCCTTGCGCATGAGGCATCCTGGCGACGCGTCATCTCCTGCAGAAGGAGGAGTGCCTTGGCTGCATTTGGATGGCGATCACACCGTTCACCCGGCACGTTTCCATTTGCTGAAGCCGGGGCAGGCGCCGCCATGCGTTGGATCTCGTCTATTATCCAGGCCCGCTGCTCGAGGGAGCCTTCGAGGGCGGCAATGAAGAGGGGCCAGAGGAAGCTTATTGATACTGTACTTGTATCTCGTGGAGGTTCTGGTTCAGATGAAGACGAGGATGAGGACGAGGGGGTTGGGCTGATACAAGGACGTGAGCTCTCCTCCCTCGCAAGACGGATAATCTGGTCTACGGCCGCGGAGACTTTATCGGTGCGCGGGTATATAGCGAAAGCGACGCGGTGGAGGTATATGAACAGGGCCAGGAAATTAGCGACGTAGGTGCGAAATGTTGTTACTATTTTCGCTGCTGTTTGGGGGTTGAGGACGGTCAGAAGTGACTCTTCCCCGTGACGGTTGGACGAAGTTGTGGGATATGATGAGAGTTTATAGAGATCGAGTATCTTCGGCCTCTTGTTCCAGAGACTCTCGAGATCCGCGGAGACGGTGTGTGCGATCTGCAGGACCTCGAATTCGTCGGAGACTGTGCCGCGCGAACGGTGGTGGAGGTCTATTACCACGATCCGCCGGGTGAGTTGCTGGGTTTGCAGGAAGAAGGTGAAGGCTGGTGACGTGATGGCGTGGGTTATTAGGTTGGCTGGTGAGGAGGGGTGTTTTTCAAAGGTGCTATCTTCTGTAAATTGGATTAATGGAGAGGATGAAGACGAGGGATTTGGGTTGAGAGGTGTGAGGTCTCCCAGGTCAGCGAGGGGATCCCCGTCTCGTCCGGCGATTAGGGTTTTGATGTCGAGGAGCAAGACCCAGGAGGCGATGAGGTGTGCGATGCCGGTCCAGTATTTTATGCGCGGGTGGAAGCGCTGCAGGAGGTAGGAGGTGCGTAGGTAGGAGATTTCCGGTTTCCAGGACTCGGGGGATATCAGCTGCTTGTACGTCAGTATGATATTCAATATCCTATAGTCTCCTCACTGGTTCTGTATAGGTGGGTAGAACTGACATACCTCAGCTAACATAAGCAGCAATACAGTTGCAAATACCCTCTTCAGCAGTGCTTCACTGACCTCTTCTTCTATCAGGCAAGTCTGGATATCCGAGCTCGCCTGCTCATGATAGTCTAATCCGAGCTTGGGATGTGTGCCTCCTATCCACGCCATATGTGTATCTGAGTAGGAGTATACAGCCAGCAGAAGTGCACGGCAACCGGGAGAGCCTAGGGTCACCTCATCGAGGATAGCATCCCTGACATATCTCCAATCTAGATCAACCGGCGCGAAAATCGTAGGCGGGGGCTCGCTCTCGCGGAAATACTGCAGTAGTCGTTCCTTCCATGTCTCTTCCCCTGCTCGTTGAGCAGAGACGGAGGCCGGTTGGGATATGGCCACAGCATTGCTCGTATCCGGCTCCAATGGGTCCCAAGGCGTTTGCTGTGCTTGAGGGAAAGCATTGCTGTCAACATCTGAAAAAGTTACTGGCGCAGTAGAATAGACGAGAGTTTCCCCATTCGTCAGATCGAGGTGCTTCTGCTGGAAATCCATTGTGATTTCACCAATGAATCCGAGCATGTCAAACGGGATATTGGAGTCCGGAGTGATTGAGGCCCCATCTGGATGAATATCACCAGATGTCAGAGCTGGTAGCTGCTGTACTCGTTCAACCCCGTTCAAATGGATAGTGCCTTCAGTATGCGACTTGGACCCCGGTGATTCCTGTGCCGTAGTCGTAGCGGTACTAGACCCCGACCTCGCGCGCGCCAACCTCGGCCTCGCTCTCGCCCTTGTCTTCGGTAAGCCGAGTCCCTGGATAATGACATTCCTATAGTCACACTGCAACCTCAGACGCGTGCAATTGGTGCATGTGGGCTTCGCCTCGTCGCAGCGGACTTTGCGGGCGCGGCAGGTCAGGCACCCGGTGCGGCGGCGGGGCCCTGAGCGGCCGCGGCCTCGGGCTTTGGGTGGTGTCTGTGGATGGTTAGATGGCGTAGGACTTTGTTATATGGGGGTAAAGGCTTACATCCATGTGCTTCATGTGTTTGTTGACAGGAGAGAGTGGTACCACGTGCAAGAGGGGAGCTGGTTGCGGGGAAGAAATCCGTCCCCGCAGTGATTACGTAGATCTGCTGTATACAACCCAGCTCCTTATAAACATTCAGCAGATGAAGTAAATAATCTAAGTTGATATCTATCGCATTATTGTCTATAACCTACTATCCCCCATACACTTCGACGTATGAATCAAATGCCCCCTTTCCCTGCGCACATACGCCGCAAAACACACCGCCGCAACCGCAATGGCCCCGTAGCTGATATATACGGGGTACTTGAACTGCTCAGGGTCGGCGAAGACGATCGTCGTAGCGAACGAGATCATCTCGAATACGCTTTGCAGTGCCATTTCTGTGGCGGAGAATCGGGCTCGGCTGTTTGAGTCAATGCTCTATACACAGACACAGTTGGGTTAGCCATCTCATTCACTAGAGAACGTCATGCTTGGATAGGTAAGTCGGCTTGGTTACGTACCTCCTGCACAAGAAACTGCACCGACAGATCAAATCCCCAAAGCCCCAACCGGCTGAGTGCTACGCCTGCTACAAGACACGCCGCAACGAGGCGAGGCATATCATCAGCAAAAGCAAAGGCAGCAACCGCCGCAGCCAACGTGCCAAACTGCCAGTTGAGGAACCACAGTCCCGAGCGGATTGGTCCGATGCGGTCCATGAGGAATGGCGCGACGACTGTCCCTGATATCTCGGCGAGGACGGCGCCGATTCGCATGGCGCTTACTTGTAGAGAGCTGAAGCCGGAGTAGAGGAGGAATGTCACCATTGTGGGGCCGAAGGAGAGGACAGTCAGGTAGAGGAGGCTCAGAGCGAAGGAGGCGAGGAAGACTAGTTGGTAGGTGTATTCTCGCCATGGGGCGATAGTGCTGCGGATATGATGTTTGATTGTACCCGTATGGCGGGGAGAGCTGGGACGTTCCTCTGCTTGACCTTCTTCAACGTCCTCTTCGTCTTCGGCTGTTGTTGCTTGTCTTTCGGTGTTTCGATCTAGTTGAGGGATGGAGTGATATACCTGCGCAATGGCAAAATATTCCACAAGAACAACGGCAACATTCAGTCCCAGGACCCCCCAAATCGCTACCTTGGTCGAAAGCAAGCCGTCCATCAAAGAGACCACGACCGGGGCGACAAGCTTGCAGAACAGATCAATCCGTCTCATTGAAGCATTCAGATCTATACCCTACAAGTCAGCCATGTTCGGGAAAGATATAGGCGCAGCACTACCCTACCTTTCCTAGAGACAAGCAATGCGTCCGATATCACAACAGCCTTTCAGCATACGTTAGCTAACCCATCGTTCAACCAATATAAGCAGAGACATACCCAGTCCCTCTCCACAGAAACCGTATTAGCCGTCGCAGCCAACTTCTCAACACCGGCGAACAACACCAATGCAACGAACAACATCCATTCCACATGAACAGGCGGCGACCTCGACAGAAACCCCAAGCAGACGCAGGACACCGCGACGGGGATCCGTTGCCATACTGCGCGAGCGAGTCAACGCACAGCTCATCAAGAGCCCGAGTAGAGCAATAACATACCGATAGAATGCCTAATCGCCGACAACCGATCCACGCGATCAACAAGCGAGCCAAGCCACGACGAGAACAATACAGCGAACAGCGAGCGCACGAGAGCATAGACAGAGGCGTAGAGCAGCGTCCCCGGGAATATCGAGGCGAGGAACACCACGGCGCCGAACTCGAACATGCGCGAGTTCCATGTTGAGAGGAAGTGCGAGGTGTAGAGGCGCAGTAGGACGCGGTTGCTGGAGGGTTGGGCCTGGGGTGAAGATGGAGGGGACGGAGCCTCGTGGGGGACTAGGGGCTCGGATTCCATGGTGAGATTGATTGATCAATGAGGGTAGAAATTGATTATCTTCATGGCGCTGCTCTTCTGCAGTGATTTGTTTTGACTAGACGAATGAAGCGAAGAGGACCTTGGGGTTGGGATCGGTCGGACCACTCGGTCCAGGCGGGGAGCGGATCATTTTCGAGACCTACAATGCCATGGTATATTATTGAACGGTGACATTGTCATGCCTTAATACTATAAATACATAAAAACAGTCTAGATTATAGAAACTGTCTACTCAAATTCTGGCTCCGAGAGCTCGCCGTCCCATTCAAGGCCCCGCTCAGTAGTAATAGTCTTTCTGGACAGCACATCGGTGACCTTCTGTTCAACGCCCTCCTTGTGGTTAGACTTCGTCAAAAAGTGCTGGACAATTTGCTCCTTCGTAGCTTCCTTCGGGTTGAGCGACCGGACATGCTTTCCGATGGCCTTTTCGGAGGGGAGGCCGTAGGAGTGCGGGCAATGGAGCCAATTGTCCTTGTTCAGAAGAGGCAGGCGCTTTCGACCGTCAGGGATCGTGAAGAACGCATCGACGTCCTTGTTAGTAACCTCTTCCAGTGTTGCAGGCTGCCACTGCGCTCGGCGGCGGGGTTTCGAGATGAGAAGCGCCTTGACACCCTCAACAAAGTCGGGGTGGCGCATGAACCGCGCAGCGATCTCATACTCTCGCTGGAACGTATCGGCGATTCCCCAGTTCTTGCCGATGCGCTGCTGACGCAGGGCAACCTTGAGAGAGGTGGGCGACCGCTGCGACATGGTCTCTAGTGTCTCCTGCGCCCACTCCTTGTACGTCGTCTCCTGCTCCAGGGACTTCATGATCTCCTCTACCGTGTTGAAACGGAAGCTGCGGTCAATCGCCTTGCGCAGCTCACCCCGAATCTGAGGCTCCTCAGGAAGACCGGTCGCAAATTCGGCCATTGTTCGGTTGACGAGATCTAACCGTTCCTGGAGAGAAGCGTGGTCGCTGAAGACCAATTCGGAGAGACGGGTCGTAAGATTGCCCAGAACGCTGGAGTCAAAGTAGTGTGTAGCAATGCCGGCGTACAGAGCCTGAGCACCGGTGAGACGCGCCGATGTCAACGCCAGGTAAGTACCCAGCTCGCCGTCAAGGCGGGGGAGGAAGAACGAGCCGCCAACGTCGGGGAAGAAGCCGATGGTCGTTTCGGGCATGGCGAAGACGGTGCGCTCGGTCGCGATACGGAACGGGGCGTGGACACTCAGGCCGACACCTCCGCCCATGGTAATGCCGTCCATGACGGCAATGTAGGGTTTCGAGTAGGTCGCAATGGTGTGGTCAAGCTTGTATTCGAGTCCGAAGAAGTCCGCCGAGGCCTGCTGGCCCTTGCTGCCTGTTTCGTTCTGGAGCGCAAGAGCAGCAACGTCGCCGCCGGCGCACAGGGCCTTTGATCCAGCCCCGGAGACCATGATGATGTTGGCCATTTGAGATTTTTCCCATTCCTAGACAGCTTAGCACGAAGCTTCCACGAAGCTTGTAATTCGTGTCGTACCTTCAGTCGAGGAAGAATCTTCCTAACCATCGACCCGTTCAATGAGTTGAGCTTCTTTGGCCTGTTGAGCTCCACCAGTCGCACGCCGTATAGGGAATTGAAGAGGACATCGTCGGGCTCGTCGCCGGGTTGAGCTTTGGGGATCTGTGCATCGGTTGTGGTCGACATCTAATTTCAGTTAGCTTGTAGCAAGTATAACTACAGTAAGGACGTACATTAGATGTCGCCGTGAAGGCTGGGTTGGTCACTTTGGCGCGAAGAGGCATGGCGCTTGCTGGGGATAACCGCGAGAACCAGCTCGACGGCGTTGACCGGGGTAAGCTGTGTCGGAGTAACATGAGGAAGACCCACGTCTGGGGAGGAGAGAAGAGGAGGAAAAGAAAGTATGAGCCGAGCAGGACCCGAGGAAGGAGATATAGGTCGGAGTTGGGGTCGTGACGAAAAGATGATCGGTTCGAACTCCGCAAGTTGGGGAGGATTTTCCCTCGGGAGTTTTTTGCCTAAGTCTCTCCGCCGCCGACGATGGCCGAGGAACGTGAATTACCGACAGTGGTAATAATATGCTTGCTCTATTTCATAAATTTCAACTTACTGATCTTAACTACTCAATTATTCTATTGGAGCTTAAGCCAATTTGATGGGTGTTCGTTAAACAAGATAACTAGAACCATATACTTTCGGAAACATAGAAATCATTCATACAATAACGAAATATGCCTATTTATACATCCAGCCAAGCGGCTGTTAAAGTAGCTCAGATTAGTATGTAGCCTTCGCGGGCTTACTCTCCAGATCCCGCGAATGCTCCTTCAGAATGAGATCCAGCGCCTGCTTCTCCACGATCAATCGCCCAGTCTCTAGCAGGTCCTTCACGTCAACGTCTTCACGGTCGAGAATCTTCGCATCCTCTCCCACTTGGCTCATCGTCTCAAATAGCTCCTCGTTGAACATGTTTGTAATGATAGTTGACCGACCAGACTCCCGTCCCCAACGGTTAACCTTAAAAATCTCCTTGATCAGGTGCGGCGTAGCATCTTGCGGGATACCGATCTGGTTGTCGATGATGATAAGCTGCCCCCGCCTGTACCGGTAGCTGAGCGCAATGCGCCAGGCCTGGTCGTATATCTTGTTGGGAAGATCAGTCGAGAAGTCTCGCGGATGAGGACCAAAAGCGACACCACCACCCCGTCGAATTGGCGATTTCTTGTCACCGACGCGCGCCTTTCCGGTTCCCTTCTGCGCGTAGAGTTTCCGGTTGCTTCCGTGTACGTCGCCCCTCCACTTGGTGCTCGCTGTACCTTGTCGGGTCATGTCACCCTCGTATACGACCGCGCGGTGGAGGATATCTTTTCGGAGCGGCATCATGAGGTGGTTTCGGGGGTACTCCACGAACTGGACGGGTTCCATTGTCGGGAATGTGTAGGTTGTCGCCAGGACCGGCTTCGGAGCCCACTTGGCAAGGAGTTCTTCTCTAGAGGGAGGCAAGTTCGGTACCGGCGTCTCCGTAGCTGTGGCCATCGATCGTGAAAGGCACCGCTGCTGCATATCGTCAATCCGCAATCCAATCCAAAGTGTTGAATGCGTGACAAACCGTGGTAGCCTCAGCCCCAGAAAGTAGAGCCCCTGAGCTGCGAGACAGCCATCTGAAGGTGCCGAAAGCGCTGCTCCCGACCATTGCGGCGACTGGAACGAATAAACTGAGTCGTGAGAACTTGCTCCGTAAAGAGAAATCAACTGGCCGACGATTGAAACAGCCAAATTCGAGGCGGTGGTTGGCACTAACGGGAGGCTTGGCACTGGAAAAAAAAGTGCCCGGCCAGAGTTCCTCATCATCCGGAACAAGTCGACCGTCTCCTCCACACTACACCCCGAACGCCCATCTCCAGGAACAATGGCCCATTGCGAGCGGGCCTCCAGGCCAATCATCCAATGCTTCTCGAAATCTTCAGTTAGAGGCATTTCCAGCGTTCAGCTGCAGACGCGCGCCTTCCAGACAACGGCCGCTGTCCAGGAGGAAGCCCAGGCCGAGACGCCGAAACAGGCCTTTCACAAATCGCCAGACCCAGCATTGGTGTCAAGTCCCCGTTTGGAGCGGAGGCTGATGCGACAGGGTATCCTGCCAATTGGTTCTCGTCGACGTCGTGCCGCGTTACAGGGTGCACCCAGCTTGCCTTTCGAACAGCTGCCATACCAATGCTTCCAGGAGGCCCGCAAGGTCTTGCTGTCGGACCGAGATGAGAAGTTGAAGGAGATCGCAGCGACCGCCGAGAAAATCGCGAAGATTCAGGCTCTGCCGGAGGAGCAGCGAACAAACCACTCGAACCACTCGCGACTACGCGCATTAGAGTTACATCTTGAGAGACTCAAGGTTCTCGCCGACATCAACGACCCTCTCGTGAAGAAGAAGTTTGAGGATGGAGATGGTAAGCGACTGCATATTTTCTCCGTTGATCAGATGCTTACTGCTTAGGTGACATGAGCAAACCTATCTACCGCTACCTCGCCGAGCAGAAATGGAAAGAGTACCGCCGCAAGATTATCGTCCAGCGAATCACCCAAATGAAAGTCATCCCGGACGTCCTTCCCCACTGCGACCCAATTGTCGACACCAAGCTCTACTTTGGCCGTAAAGCTGTGCCACCTGGAGAGTTTGTCAACTCTCAGACCAGCAGCGTCGCCCCCAAACTCGACATCCAGCCATTCGACGCTGAAAACAGGCTGGTAACAATTGCTGTCGTGGACTCCGATGTTCCCAACGTCGCAGTGGATACCTTCGATTACATGATGCACTACCTCGCCGTCAACATCCCCATCTCGGCTCTCAACACCAAGGTCGACCTCACCCAGCTGTCGACAGAGTCTCAGGTCGTCCTGCCTTGGCTTCCTCCGGTTGCCCAGAAGGGAAGTCCGTACCACCGACTGTCGGTCTTCATCATGGAGCAAAAGGACAACACACCCCTGGACTTCGCGACCGTCAAGGCCAAGGAGACCGACCGCAACAACATGCTCCTCCGTACATTACAAGCCCGCTACCACCTCAAGCCCATCGGAGCACACCTCTTCCGAACCATTTGGGACCAGGACACCCGCGATGTCATGCAGGAGATTGGCTTCCCTCTGGCGGACATGGAGCTCCGGCGCAAGAGGAGCGAGGCCTTGCCCTACAAGAGGAGAAACCCCGTCACCATGCGCGGGTGATCAGTCTCTGTTCTATCTTTCTTTCTAGATGTATTGTACAACCATATGTATGAATATAGTAACCTTCAGCCAAGCCAACAATTCAAACTCCAAACTCCCATAATGCATGTTATGCAGAACGCATCGCACTCGTTTCAAGCCGTCTCAGCCGGCTTCAGCGTATTATCCACCCACTTGAACCTCGACAGCGGCCAAATCCTCCCAATAACCTTCCCATTAATCAATCCCATTGGCAGCGGCCCAAACGTCCTCGAATCCCTCGACCACGGCAGATTATCCCCCGCCACGAAAACATGTCCTTCCGGTACCTATCACCAACAAAATTAGCCGACCGATTGACCCGCAAAACAAAGCCCAGAACATACCCGAATCATCTCCCCATTACCCCCAACCCCATCATCAAGCGCCTCATCACGACACACAAAATCCCCCGGCATCCCAATAACGCGCTTGCACGCATGCACGCCCACAAAGCTCGGATGGTAGAAGCGCACCACGTCGCCGACGCCGATCCCGCGCCCGTGCTTGTGCAGCTTCGAGATCAACAGCACGTCCCCGCGCATTTCGAAGGTCGGGTACATTGACGGTCCGCCGGCGCCTTGCCACATCAATACATTGTCCCAGAATAGCAGGCTTGCGCAAAATGTTCCCGCGCTGTAGTAGAGGGTTCGCGGGCTAAAGATTGTGCTGCTGTGGAGGGCGAAGAGGCGGAGGAGGTCGGGTTTTGGCATGGCGGTGGTGTTGGTTTTATGACGGAGGGAATTGACTTTGAGGGCGTGCGTGGATCATTGCATTAATGGCTTGAGAGGGGATGTTTGCGCGAGCTTGAGCTTGAGCTTGAGTGAGCTGATGTAGATTTGGATGAAGCTGTCGGAGCGGAGCCGGAGGTAGATAGATGTCACGTGATGGGGGACAGGCTTTAAATTCTCTGCAGGCGCGGGTTTTCTTTTCCTTTCTTCAACTGCCCGCGATCTCAGTTTTGGGATCCAACAACCACGACATTGAAATCGATGGTGCTCGAGCTGCCTTTGACCTGGTGAGATCCAGGTGCTTAATGCAGCCCTGATTCTCTCAGTGTCACTGCTCTCAACAATCTTTACCCTTCGTAGACCTCTGTTTCTGTTTCTGTTTTCTGCTTGTTTTGTTTTTGTTTCCGCTCAATCGCTTCTAAAATTGCTAGAGCTCACCGCTGCCGAAATTCAACACCAGAGCGCGTGAGTGTGGACAGTGAAGCAAGATGAACATGCACATATCTGGCCTCGTGCCAGAGTCCCTGAACGATAGCCCGGCTTGGACCCCATTTAGCTATGGGAATGGGAGGCTGGGTGGTAAGACGGGAGACAAACTGTTATCTATTGTAGATTCTGTTGTATCAATATTCAATGACATTATTTTTTCATCCAATTTGTTCAGTTTCAGTATCCTAAGCTTGTTTACATAGCGTTCTTCATCTCCCGCAGGGCAGCCATAACCTCGACGGGATCGGTCTTGCCTGTTTTCTTTTGGATCTCGGGGTCCTGGTGCGATTTCTTAGTCTTTTTCTTGGATACGCGTTGTGAAAGCGACGAGATGACTTACGTTGACGCGCATAAAGACATTATGAAGCTTCTCATCGCCAATCGTGAACTTTCCCTGCGTCTGCTGGTTCGCGTCCGCAAACGCCTGGAGCTTCTTGATGGGCTCGGACTGCGACACCTCGAGGCAGAACTTGACGTTGCCCTTGGTGTATTCGTGGCCGGGCTGTAGGGTCCTACATTAGTCCATTTTTCGAGAGAAAGAGGAGCGTGGAACATACGTAGACCTGCGTGTCATCCGGCAGCGACGCCAGCGTCTCGTTCAGCGCCTTGTGCATTTCCGGCGCTGTGCCTTCGAAGAATCGGCCGCATCCTGGATAGCGTTAGCTTCCTTATTCTCTTCTCTTGCTCTCATATAAAAAGAAACGCAGGAAAAGTTGGTACGCACCGCCAATGAAGAGCGTATCTCCTGTGAAAACAACCTTCTGCTCGCCATCCTGCATAAAATAGCAGATGCTGTCCTGCGTGTGGCACGGCGTATGCAGCGCCGTCACGGAGATGCGCTCGCCGATCCTGAAGGTCTCCCCGTGGGATGGCGTCTTGGTAACGGACTGACACTCTTTACCGCCGATGACGGGGACTTTGAACCTCTTTAAGACCTCGTTGTTGCCGCCCGCGTGGTCCCAGTGACTGGCAACCAACGTTAATACATTGATGGAGAGGGGGATTTGGTGGAGACATACTGATGTGTGTTTACGATAGCCGTAAGGCTAATCTTCCCGGCTTTCGTTTGTGACTCGAGTTCGGGAACGACCCTGATTCACTTGAGCAGTTGTCGCACCTCGAACACAGTTATTAGACCTCGGGAGCTTACTCTGGCGGGTTAGCAGGGTCAATGATGACCGACTGCTTCGTTGGCTCGTCTGTTACCAGGTAGGCATAGTTGTTGCCCTTCCCGGTCCCTGCAAAGCCCGTCAGATTTCATGTGGTTGATGAAGATATTACGGCAATTGGTGGTGAGCTTACACATAGGCAGCGATTGGACATGCATGGTTCTATATTGCGGATGCGGCAGTGTCGGTTTCAGAGGACGGGAGAGGACCTTGTGGAATAGCCTTGTGGCGCGTGTGAAGCTCATCAGCAAGTATGGTAAGGCTTGGATGATGGTAAACTTAACATTAATAATGCGGGGTGTTTTGGAGGTTGGATGGCTGCTTGTCTTTTAACTCCGTTATTTCCACCTTGAGCGTGGAAATGGGGATGACCTCATAGGCTGCTGGTCAGGTGATCTACCACGAT
Organism: Aspergillus multicolor; assembly: GCF_047715735.1. NCBI lineage: Eukaryota > Fungi > Ascomycota > Eurotiomycetes > Eurotiales > Aspergillaceae > Aspergillus > Aspergillus multicolor. The sequence goes on along the minus strand of NW_027395980.1, from coordinate 82,755 downwards.
GTTTATCTTTTGTGGGTTTTGATCTAGACTTCGTCTATGGGATCATCGAAAGTTTTCATTATACTCCTTGATCCTTGACTGAGCTTTGCAATCTTTATCTAATCGAGTTGATTGGAAGGGTGCTCGCTGTTCCAACAGGAAACCTGAACATGAAGCAAATATATATTGAGACGGAGTATCATGTTTTCTTGTCTACTCACTCGCCTTCATACCCAATATACCCATTCGACAGCTTCCGATGCACATACTGCTGATGATTAGCTAAAATCTCTTCCAACTCTGTGGATGGAAGCACTTACTTCACCAGCCGTAAACGGCTCTCTGCTAGGTTTCTCGCCTGAAAACAAGTTCTCCATGATCGAAATCGTGGTGTTATAGTCCACGCCAAAGAAAAACGGGATCGAATACCGTTCTAATCCCGTTAGATTAACGACACGGTGGACAGTCGACTTGAACCGAAAATTCGACCAGGTGGAAAGGCAATCCGCGATGTTGACGACCAGAGTGCCCGGAATTGGCGGCGCGAGCACCCATTTCCCCTGGTTGTTGTGAACCTGCAGACCTGGAACATGGTCTTGCGCTAGGATTGTGAAGCACTCCCAGTCCTTCGAGCGTTAGTGGGACATCCAAGAGGTGAGAAGTGTCTTACCGTGTGAGCAGCCTGTCCTGGAATCCCTTTCCCTTCTATCGGCTGAGGCGGGTAATGCAGCATCCTCGAAGCCACGCCTGGATATTCCACCGCCGAATCGAAGAAGTCCTCTTTTTGGTCAAGGGCGAGCGCAAGAATCCGGATTAGCTTTCTGGAAAGCTCAAGGACCTGAGAGAAGTAATCAAGATAGACACCCCGGAAACCAGGGAGAAGACGCTCATCCGGCCATTGATTGTCCCCGTGTAGTCCATACCCATCTTGGGGAGGCGGGTCATCGGGGCCTTTTCGGAGATCACCAGCGAGTTCGTATCCGATGTCGAACGCCTCGGACAAAGCTCCGTGCTCTGGTTCTTCGAGTTCTGGGTTGGATGCCTTCTCGCCGTACAAGGGGCTGTAGCCGCGGAAGTTCTGTCACAGTCAGACTCCTGACCTCGTCGACTTTTGGGATGTTAGTCGCACTTTTGATTTCCCCAAATAGCAGCTCATCTTCTGCTCCTCGTTCATGGCAAAGAACTTTCGGGCAGCCTCAAAAGTGCGGTCAATGAGTTCACCAGGAATTCCATGGTTCTGCGGGTGTTAGCTACGCCTTCTCTATACAAATCTTCTGGTACAAACTATGATATAAAAGAAGCCAACCTCCGTGCAGGCCCTGCTGACGAGGTCGGCAAGCTTCTGGCGCTCGTGGGCATGAGGACTGACTAATGTGGATAGATCAACGATGGGAATACTATCAAAGTCAGCCTCCTGGGAGGCCATCGTGTCAGCAAGGGTTCTTGAAGACTAGACGAGTTTATCTGTGAAGTTGCTGTTGAATAGAGATAACAGTGCAGCTTACGTCAGTTGTTCCTTCCCCGCATGTGTGGCTGGATTGGACTCCAAGAGACATTTTGACGTCTCTCAGGGTCACAGAATGACTGCACAACTCTCATCCTAGCAACAATTGATGCGCCAACTACGGATGATAAGGTCCAAAGCATATGGGTCTTAACCAAAGAGGGCTCAAGACCAAACTGGAATGGGCAAACTTGTCTCATTACTGATAGCTCACAGATGTTAATGTTGACCATACACAACGAAGCTTTGAGAAGAAAAGCCGGCATTTATGTTGAGATTGAGGCGTCTCTTTCTAGAGAAACAAGACAAACTAGTGTCTATCGGCGCTGATCATTCACAGCTTCCCTAACCAGGTCTACAGTGGCGCAATGGAAAGAGCCGCCGATACTGTTGACATGCTTGAAAGCGCAAGGAACGCACTCCATGCCTAGGGACTCAAGCCACTGCGCTGTTTTCTGGTCACTTGCCTCGACCACAATCCTCCTCCCGTCTAGGACAAGAGCATTAAGACACAGCCACGGACTCGACATATAAGACGGTGGATCATCACACTCGATTGGAGTAAAGGGATACGCTTGGAGATCCCATCCCGCTAGCACTTGATGCTTGCGCAAGGCAGCCTCTGTCACCTTTTCTGGGTGGTAAACCAGCAGCCCCTCACGGAGAGGGAGGATAGTAGCATCTATGTGCATGGCCTGCGGGTCATTGACCTCCAGAAGCTCGATCTTGTACCCTGTCGGTAAATGCTCCTGGACATAGTCAACGCCCGCCTGATTGGTGACATGGCTGAGCTGTCCAAGAATAATCCGGCCAAAGCGCATGAAGTCGGCTGTGTCAAAGGCAGGACGGCTGTTGTTGATTACATAGCAGCCACTTTTCGAGCTATCGCCAGCGAGCAAGGAATGGGTAAAAGTGTGCTTGGGACGCCGCACAATCTTCACCCGGCTGTCCTTCGCTAGATCGCCCAGAATACCTGCATACGCAACCTCAATCTCACGGTCGCGGCAGGGCCACGCAAAGCAAGCCTCGATCAGGGTGTTCCCGACACTCATGAGCCCATCGCGTGGCATTGCCCCGGTGTAACCACCCAGCGCTAGCCAGTCGATCCCTGGCGGTGGTCTAACGACGTGAACCCCGGCTTCCTTGAGGATAGCTGCGAAACAGTCTAGTTCGGCTTCTGCCTTGGCGACTAGGGCTTCTTCGAACGGGGCATAAGGTTTGAACAGGTGCACATGCTCCGGAGACATTGTTGCCTCGATCATTTGCCGAGGAGCGTTGGGAAAACATGCTTTCCCTGCCCGGCCGACGATGATGGACTTGAGGGGGGACCATTCATCGTCTGCTTGGACGGAAGGTGTAGACTTTGCAACCACCATCTTGCGGCAGAGGTTTGAAGACCAGAGATGGGGAAATCCAGACTGGAGATCTTGTTTCGCTTGAGCCAAAGCGAAGGCGGGCTTCGGTTGAAATCCATCCCCGCTTGCTCAGCTGCTGTCTAGGTAACACACATGTCGCACAAGCCACCATGGATACAGTGATACACCAACTCGACAGTCACTGCATATGAGGCGAAAAGGTCCGTTTCTGCTTATTGATGACATATGGACAGTCAAAGGGTTACGGCATATACGCATTCTTTCCCCAGCAGTGGCCATGCAATCAAGATACTGCTTTAATCGACACCCGCTATCACCTTGCCCTTGGCGCCCTGACGAACGAATCAGTGGTTCAACCAAGATATTGACGATACGATACGAAAAGCTATTATATGACCAGGTCGTTGATGCAAGCGGCGCAGAACTGCAAAGCCTATCCACTTGATCTCTGGGCTACCAGTGGCGTGGAAAGTTTGAAACTAACCTGGTGGACTGATTGATCGAAGTAGTGCCCAGACAACCCGAGATTTATACCCCGGTTGCCCCCCAAAGGAGAGACGAACCTGCAATTCATTTTTCTCACAATATACTGAGAAATGGCCGCCCACGACAACCCTGAAGCGTACGTCGAAACGTACATCGGATACACTTTCCGAAACCACAGCATCCTTGAGTGCTGTAAAGCAACCCGAGAATAAACGCTTGGGCATGCTCGGCGACAAGGTCGTTGGGATGCTACTCCTAGACATCTGGTATCGGACACCCCGGCTTAGCTGCGGTATGGTTGCCACGACGCTGCAAGCGGCCTGAAAATGTGCTGATGACTTCAGAAAGTGGAAGCTATGAAATATAGCACTAGGGTAGCAACCGCGAAATGGCTGACGAAGCTAGAAGCGCCGGGTTCAACGAGTTTATTGAGCCCGACTTTCTATATCCGCACGGTAGACAATATACGCATGACCTCGCGACAGAAGTCGAAGCTATTGTGGGAGCTGTGCGGATCAACTCTGGCAGGAACTGGGATGAGACCGAAGCTTGTTATTCTCCTATCAAACACCACACAGGTGGCAAGAGAGGAGTGCATTAGATATGCACTAGACCAACAGCTTTGCTTGATAAGATTAAGGCGGTTGATGGACTAGACATCTGATCTGATGTCTTTGCTCGATTTCTGCATATTTGGCAGCAGCCGAAGCGAAACAACGGCACGAATTTCGTGCCGACATTAGCATCAGGGTTCCAAGAGCAATCGATTGCCCTTGAATCTGAATCACGTCGTCTATAATGTATAGACGCGGTGAAGAGAACAGTGGCATAATCTATGTCACTGTTCAGGGTTAGCTCGATCCCCTCAAGTTGAGGAGTGAGCTATGGCCCAGGTGCCTTACCTTAGGTAACGTAGCTGGGCTTTCAAAGTAACAGTGCAGATTATATTTGTCCTGTTGTTCAAACAGCTGCTGCAGCTGCTAAGTGACGAGTCGAAAAGTGTTTGATAGTTGTCCAGCCAAAATGTTCAATTGGACGTGCTTTTCTACCAAGTTCATCAAGCAGCTTTCAATATCACCTACACATGATACCATAGCCCGGACTCAAGACCAGAAGCTCCAACGTCCTCATCCTCCTCGTCCTCCATCTTCCCGCCCTTAATGGCACCCAGCACACGCCCGTCATGCCTTACCACAATCCTGACCTCCGGACAATCCCAGTCTTGATGCGCCTCCCTCATCTCCCTCACCTCATCGCGGAGCAGTTCAATGCCCCGGAAGAACCTCCTATCTTCATCCCACCCCTCTACGCCCCCAACGTTCCCATGGCCATCCCCATCGCTGTGCCCGTCATCCCATTCAGCAACCAAACGCTCGCTATCCGAGACTCCCACCACAAGATCAATCTTCCTTAACCTCCCCATCCGCCGAAGAATATCAAGATAGAAATGCCCGAAGTAATGCACGTCCGCGACGTCCACGGCCATGCGTTCTATAAGACACACCTCGGCCTCGGGGATGTAGGGGAGCACGTCTTCGCGCAGATGCAGCGTTTCGTGTGTGTAGGCGATGTAGATTGGCCTCGGCTGAGCCTTCTGCTCTTTCTCTGGTGGTGGATCGTTTTGGCCCTGGCTCTCATCTCCATTCCTGTCCCCAGCATCATTTTCATCCTGGTGCCCATCGGCATCCCCTCTAACCGTAGTAACCCCCTCAAACTCAACCTGCGGCTGCTCCGGTAAATCCAGAAAACTTGCTCTCCACACCTTCAAGGATTCGTTTCTCGACTCGCGATTTACGAAGAGCAGCGCTGGACTTGGTGTACTCGACGAGAACGACTCCGCGATCCGGCGCCGAGTAGTTGGGTGCAGTATGCGCGTGCAGGATATGGATACCGTGCGTTGGAGTGAGAGGGTGTTGTGTAGAGCGGAAGACCAAATCTGGAGGCGGAGTTCGGCTGGGAGGGAGGGGAAGAGTGTGAATGTTTCTGGAGGATTAGTTGGAAGGGTTGAGGGGGGCATGGTGTTTTGAGTATGCTGCTTGATTTGTTACGGTAGATTAGGGAAATCGATTGAAGAATGCAGTGGTTTCGGAGTGTTTGGAGAAGAGGACAGAGGGTCTAAGCAGCGCCCAGCTGAGGTCGAGTAAATAAACATTGTTTGGCCCCCGCGAAGGATCCTAGTTCGTTCAATGGCTGCGGCTCCTATACGCTAGAAGGATTGGCGCCTCGCTTGCAGCTGAGGTGGGCGTCAGTCACGGTTCAGGCCTAAGCGCTAAGTGATAGTGATACTCATTTTATGTGAAGTTCTACGCATCGCCAACGACGTGGGATGGACGGAGCGCGGATTCATTCTTGAGCTGGGGTATTTTATTGCCATTGACATAAAGTCAAAGAGATTATTCTGTATCTGTAGTAGTTTTGGGATCTAGCTGCTCATGAGAGTCACCAAGCGACAGCTAGTAAATGATTGTAAGAAGATAAGCCCAAGGACGACCAAGACCAATCCTCGGTCCAAGCCAACCAAAGCACGGTAGGGTAGAAGCACAAGGTACCAAAAGGGCGATAGCTACCAAAAGGCACCATCTACTCCTCCTGCTCATACTCAACGCCCTCCTCCTGCTCATAGCCCTCACCCTCACCATCCGAAATCGTAGCCTCCTGGTACTGCTGGTACTCGCTCATGAGGTCATTCATGTTGCTCTCGGCCTCAGTAAACTCCATCTCATCCATACCCTCGCCGGTGTACCAGTGCAAGAAGGCCTTGCGGCGGAACATGGCGGTGAACTGGTTGCTGACGCGGCCGAAGAGTTCCTGGACGGAGGTGGAGTTGCCGACGAATGTCGCCGCCATCTTCAGGCCCTTGGGGGGTACGGAACACAGCGCCGTCTGCACGTTCGAGGGGATCCATTCGACGAAGTAGGAGGAGTACTTGTTTTGCATGTTGCGCATTTGGTCTTCGACTTCTTTCATGGAAACCTTTCCGCGGCTGTTATCTAGTTAGTATTTATCTGGTATGATGTTGAAAGAGAGGATAGACGTACAAAAGGGTAGAGCAAGTCAGGAAACGGCCGTTCTGGTAGTTGGCGGCGGTCATCATGTTGCGGGTGTCAAACATTTGCTGCGTGAGCTCGGGGACGGACACGTTGCGGAAAGTCGACGAGCTGCGGCTAGTCAAGGGCGCGAAGCCGACCATGAAGAAATGCAGACGGGGGAAGGGGACCATGTTGACGGCCAGCTTGCGCAGATCGGAGTTCAGCTGGCCGGGGAAGCGCAGACTGACAGTGATACCGGACATGACGGTGGACACCAGGTGGTTGAGATCGCCGTACGAAGGAGACGACAGCTTGAGCGTGCGCATGCAAATGTCGTACAGGGCGTCGTTGTCCAGACAGAAGGTCTCATCGGAGTGCTCGACCAGTTGGTGGACCGACAGCGTGGCGTTGTAGGGTTCCACGACTGTATCAGAGACCTTGGGTGACGGCATGACGGAGAAGGTCGCCATCATGCGGTCCGGAAACTCCTCGCGGATCTTAGAGATGAGCAGCGTGCCCATTCCAGAGCCGGTTCCTCCTCCCAGGGAGTGTGTCACCTGGAATCCCTGCAGGCAGTCACAGTTCTCCGCTTCGCGACGAACAACGTCCACGACCTGGTCGACCAGCTCTGCACCCTCGGTATAGTGTCCCTTGGCCCAGTTGTTTCCGGCGCTGGATTGTCCGTAGATGAAGTTATCGGGGCGGTAGAGGGCGCCGTTGGGGCCGGAGCGGAGGGAGTCCATGGTGCCGGGTTCGAGATCGATGAGGACCGCGCGGGGGACGTATTTCTTGCCGCCGGCTTCGTTGAAGTAGACGTTCATCCGCTCGAGCTGGAGGTCATCGTCGCCGGTGTAGCTAGGTTGTGTTAGAGGGGAAGAGAGGACGGGATCGGGCCACTAACATGCCGGAGGGGTCAAGGCCATGCTCGCCGATGATGGTCTGCCTGCAAGAACGTCAGAGAAAAGAACAGAGACGGATGAGTGCTAGGAGACTTACCAGAAGGCAGAACCAATCTGGTTACCCTGAAGGAGCGAGATTTCAGCACCGTGAGGATTTTGGATCGGAGATCGGTAGACTTACACACTGGCCGGTTTGGAGGTGGACCTGATGAAGATTAGCGAGAAAACCAATTGTTGCCGCCGGAAAAACGCACAATCTCACGCATTTTGAGGTTTGGGGGTGGATGGGGATGTGTTGAGGGGAGTTGGGAGAGGGAAGAGAGAGGAGAGAGAGAACGGTGGAAATTCAGTTGAGGCGCGCTCTGCAGTGGTACCTAACTGGATCGAGCTACCCCGGCCAGATCAGGCCTAGACGCCTGATAGAGATCGCTAGCTCGCTAAGAAAGGCTTGGGGCCAGTCGGAGTCGGCATCGGAGAGACAGAATTGTGCGCTGGCTGCGGACCAAAAATTGGAGATCAGTTCGACAATCACACCGCTACCCACGGGCATTGATTGTCTTTGGTCCGTGCTAGACCCTGGGAAGTGTAAACAGACGGACGGTTTGTGCTCCGATTGTCACTACGATGGCCGGTGGAGCAACTTAGTTTGAGGTTCTTTGTTGACGGTCAGGATGATCGTCGTCGCCAATCGTCCCCAGCAAGGGGCTGCAAATTCTGCTGTCTAATGGCCGTTAGTATCGTAAGATGCATCTGACAGAGAGCCGTTGCCATTGAGAAATATGCTGGTCTCCATCAATTGGCTGATCATATTTTGGGTGCAGGAGGAGAAAGTGACAAGAAAATTGGCGCCCCGCCTTGGTGCCTGAGCCTTGAGGCCATCAGCGATCATTCACAGCCACGTGACCTCGCTGAGTCAGCTCAGCTCCTTCCCCGTTATCTCCAGCATAACACCACGCACAAGATGGAATACACACTGGCCAGCTATGACCGATGACAGCCAGCAGAATCCAACCGGATACGCACTTGTGAGACAAACTACTCAAAGGTCGAAGACTGGCTGCGTCACCTGCCGTCGCCGCAAGAAGAAATGCGATGAAATCCACCCCATCTGTGGAGGCTGTGCTAGGAACCAATTATCCTGCCAATGGGTCGACAATGTATATCCCGCATCTCGTCGCCCCAGACGCCGGGCTCATCAGACCCGGTTCTGGCCAAGAGGCGCGGCTATTCCACAGGAGTTGGATGGCATGGTGACGGTATTTGCTGTGCCTAGTCGGCCTATCCTATGTCGCCTTTTGGCTCATTTTACGGAATGCAGTCCGCTATGGATGTCCATCAGCCCTGGCCGACGGAGAAGTCAGTTTCTACGCCATGTTGTACCAACGGCACTGGGCCAGACTCTGACAATGGACTGCCTGTTGGCCGTGGCGGCCGGGGATCTAATGAAATATGAGATGGAGGAGCCGGAGCTGAGAATGATTGCGCTTGAGCTATACGGCAAGGCCGTGGCTGGACTGCGGACTGCTATTAGTGAAGAGCTGTCTTCATCTACCCAGACCTGTGCATCAGGTATGTATAGAGACCGTGGCCTCACTGAATCGAACTGACGTGGCCAGATGATATTGTTCTCGCAGTTCTTTTGCTATGCGTTCACGAAGTATGCCTCTCAGCCCCACTACCCGAAGTATAGCATATCAACTGACACAGACAGACTCACAACTTCTCCGACACAAGCCGATTACTTCCTCACCTCAATGCCGCAGCCTTTCTTTTGCAGCAGAGAATATGCCTCGCGCCTCCAGATCCTGATTTACGAGCATTCCTGCTCGAAGTATTCTGCTACTTCTTCTCTTTGACGGCTTTCTCTCATGGGTCGAGCCTCATTATGGACCTGGCTGCTCAGGTTCTTGACTCCATTGACTACTGCACCACTCGAAGCCTGCTCCTAGGCTCATCGCAGAAATTGATCATCACCATATTCCGGATTACGAGGCTGGCAAAAGACTCGCCTCGCATGTCTGGGACGGTGCTAGCCGAATTAGCAGATATAGAGTCCCAGTTGGCTTGCGATACAATAAATCAAAAATCGCTCAATATACACGAACAGAGTGACCCAATGCCGGGATCCATCGGCCAGGCTGACTACTCTCAAGAGGACAGGATTATGTACGAACTTTATCGTTGTGCATGTCTCATCTATGTCAAGCAAACCATTGATCCGCTGATGTCTCCACGAGCCGCGGAGATACAGTACATTGTCAACTGCTTTGTCGCCAAACTGGAGACTTTACCACCCGATTCTCCCTCAAACGGTCTTCTAGCCTGGCCGTTGGTTATCACAGGCTTTCATGCTGTGGCCCCTATCCATCAATGTATTATCTTAGCTCGACTACGCCTCATACACAAAACTTGGAGAACGGACATATTTCCACAGACCGTGGACTTTTTGCGTCAATTTTGGGATCTAGGAAGAGGTTGCTATCTAAACTGTGATAGCGAGCCACCTGCTTTACTCTTGGACTTTGACTTTCAAACCCTCCGCCTTCCGACCGTTCTCGTTTAGTTTGAGAGATGCAGGTTGAATCACGATCTCATCAAAGCCAGGAACTTGCCACGGCAATTCAAACAACTGGCATTTTCACGCCCTCAATCGCCATCAGACGCTTCCAATCCCAGCTTCGCTTGTCTCCGGTATTGTACATGTCCCAACTCCTTCGAATCAAACGATCGCACAATTCTATGTTCCCTCGTCGATGATACGCCTGCATCTGACCTAATACCACGCTGAGGACTGCCCTATCCTGCTGCCGCGTACAAGCGACGCCGGCAACGAAGATTGGAAGCAGAAGAAATGGCCGTAAGGCCTCCGTCTCGATAGATGATAGAAGTTCCAAGCATTGACCGACCACCGCCTGCACTCTGTCGTCGTTAATATTTTCCGGATACAGGATCGAGAACAGCCACATGAAGCATGCGGTGGTGTAGGCGCGGGAAAGGACATGATAATCCGATGGAAGCTCGGTGTCATGTCCCCAATCGTCGAGGTCTTTCCAGATTTCAACGGCTCGAACAATCATGGGCCCCGATGGCACAGTCTCAGCTTCCGATTGTAAAGAGGAAATCTGCGCAATCAGATCAAGCGGCAGAAGCGTGCTACCGCTGCTTGAACACCCTGCGAAAAGAGGCTTCCGGCTTGAAACACTGTGTCGTTATTCGCCTGTAGGTGGCTCGTCACGCATCGAAGCGTATAATGGTAGCTGAAGAACTCCGCGAACGCATGTTGGCCAGGCAATGCATCCTCATCCCCCCTGCGGCCTTCTCCGCAAGTACCCTGGACTGTCTCACTGCTACTGAGAAGATTCAACAAGACGTCTCTTGCCCCGTTCAAATGGTCCCGCCAAGACCCGTTACCAGCTACTTCCGAAACATCATACAAATACAGCAGGCGGTAACTGCTAACCAAGGCTTCTGCTTCCGTCTGCTGTGCCAGCTTTCCTCTGGCATCCGCATGTGTTTGCATTAAGTTGTTCTGATATGCATTGACGCGCCGCGATAGCTCTCTCTCCGCATCTTCAGCCAACCGGACCTTTTCCACGGACAGCCTTTCGCTTTCACTTCCGACAGTGACGGTGCCTAGAGCATTATTGCCATCGGTTTGTTGACTCGGCGCGGATAGACACTGGTTCCAATGCGATGCCCCAAGAGCAAGTGCCGAGTTCAAGACCATTTGATCACGCGTGCTCAATCGGATAATCACCGACAGGAATGATTCCGGTGCCGATTCTAATGACGTTGAGACATCAACCTGCCCCAGTAGCTGTGGTGGCGCGAGGACGAAGACATGAGGCACGACCGTGGCGAAGTCGCAGAAGAAGCGTGATTCGTTGGTTGTCATGCCATTTTCCGGTAGGGAAGGATGAAGATGCGTCTCTGAAATGCTAGTGAAAGACCGAAAGTGCGGATTATTGAGTGAAACACCTGTTTATCCCCACGGTGATTAGAACAGTCTTGCAGAGAAACAACCTTATGAGGTCAGCCGTGTAGGCGGTAGACGAACACTCAACTGGGTGGAAATGGCAGCTTGCGGTCTTCCGCTGGCAAGGACAGCGGCAATGACAGGAGCTCTTGGAAGCCATCGTGGTGATTGTAAGTGGAAACAATCGAGGTATGTGGTCTTAAAAGACTAACTTCATGTATAGGTCAGAAAGACACCGGATTTGAAGGTACTTTTCTTCCTGTTTATACACCGTCCTTCCCTTGCTGCTGCCTTGACGGACATGCCCCAGCCCGAGTGATCGTGTGAGGTACACCCATTACTGCCTGCTGGACCAGTTGAATGGGTCTTTTAGTCATTGGAATCACCTGCCAATGTGCAACGCCATCAACTGCTCCAATGTCTTCAAAACTCGAGTGTAAAGTAACCCTGGGGTAAGATGGCCCTCGGCGTCACTGCCACTTTCCAATTCAGGCCTAGGCATTTAGTCTTGAATAAAACACAGCCGCCTCAAGCGCGGTCCCAGCATCAGGTCACTGTGCGACTGTAGGGCTATAATATGCTCGACGCTAACCCTTCCTGGCGAGATAATAGCCGCGCCTCCACATTCCTCCCCTCGACCCACCGGCACAGACCACATGGCTAGAGCACGGACGGGGCGAACCGGACTATATTCGGAGAATCCCCGTCGGCCAGCGCCACTGCAGCTCTGAAATCTTTCTTAAGAGAGGGAATTGCCGCCCCGAGGTCACGAAATGCTTCTCGAGTACTCTCTCAAGATTGCACCATATCTCGCCAGGGCCTCAAAATCTTCATCCCGCTAAAATATGCAAGCATGGTCCTCACACATATCAACGAAGAAGAGAACCTCGCGCGTATGGAGCGCGGCGAACTCTACTATGCGTTCACGCCGAACCTTGTTGCTGCGCGAAAACGGTGCTCGAGGGTTGTCAGCCGGATGAACAACGCGGGCGAGCTGACCAGGAGGGAGATGGCGGAATACTGGAAAGAGTGAGTTACCAACAATTATCACTGCACTGTTCCACTTGTGAAGTCAACAATTCTAACCTCTAAAGAATCACAAACAACTCAAACCAAGTCCCCTCCCCCGCGTCCCTTCCCGCCACAGCCACACCCCAAGAGCACGAAGAATCCGAAGACGCCCTCCTGAAGTCCTATCCCTGGATCGAGCGCCCCATAGCAATCGACTACGGGTACAACGTGTCCGTCGAAAAGGACGTGTTTATCAACTTCAACTGCGTGATTCTGGATACGTGCAAGGTAACAATTGGCAGCCGAACATTGATCGGTCCGAACGTCTCGCTGTTTTCCGGGACGCACCCCGTTGATCCTGATCTGCGCAATGGGACGCAGGGACCTGAGTATGGTAGTCCCATTACGATTGGCGATGATTGCTGGATTGCGGGTAATGTGGTTATCTTGCCCGGTGTTAGTATTGGGGATGGGTGTACCGTTGGGGCGGGGAGTGTGGTTACTAAGGTATGTGCTTGCTTCTCTTTTAGATGGGATTGAAGGAGTGTGGGGGAGGTTAGTTGGCTGATGTGTGCTTGTCTAGGATATTCCTGCCTATCATGTTGCGGCTGGAAACCCGGCAAGGATTCTAAGGAAGATTGAGCGGCTTGGACCCAGGGCTGAGGGTGAGAGTAAGGAGGTGAACGGCGCAGGTGCACGGCGCTAGTAGGGATTGGTTGAGTACGGGGAAAATAACTATATAGAATCCGAACTTCATCCAATATTTATATCAACAGTGGCGTGACGAGGTATGATTGAAGTACGAGGTTCGTCCATCGGTCCACTTTGATACAGCGTTCCATTTCCAGATTCTCATAGGTCGTTGGTCGATGAAGAGGCTATGTTTTTGCCAGCTGGAGCTTTGTGGGCTGCACTTGTTACATGCAGGACCTGAGGCTTCCTGTTAGACCTGATGAGGACCTGAGGTATAGCTTCTCCGGAAAGGGCTAATCAGGAGCCTGAGCTGTGCAGCTTGAGATACTCTCTTTAAATCAAAACTCCGGGGCAAGTCGACGCATAAGAACGCATTACGAGGACGATTGGTAGTGTTACGCCGGGATTCTTGGAGGAGGCTGAGATTGGTCTCTGAAGCACAATCAGCCTCGTCTGACGTGTTTAATAAGGAGGCACACCGTCACCATTTCGAAGAACCTGCAACTCCCCTCTCCAACCCTGGAACCCTTGGCTTCTATGGCCCAACATTTGGTAATGTCTCATTTTCAACAAATCAATGCCAGCCATGATGAGACGTCCGACTACGAGTTACTTGCTCGGTCGGCGAGTCCTTGTCCTTGTCCTAGCTCACCAACCAACCCACCCATACGGCCGAGGGGTGTTTCCCGCTCTTGGACTTCGCTGACAGCCAACACATGGCTTTGGGAAATCCTGGCAACCCTATTCAGCCTCGCCTGTTTTGCGTCTATCATCTGCGTGTTGATAGTATGTAACAACAAGCCTCAGCCAAAGTTCTCATACGGCTTCACTCTCAATGCCATTATCTCGATTCTCGCAACCGCATCCAAATCCTCCCTTATATATGCAGTTGGGGAGAGTATCGGACAGCTAAAATGGATCTGGTTCTACGGGAAGCAGGCGAAACAACTTAATGACAGCCAACTGTTCGACAGTGCTGGCCGAGGACCACTCGGATCTTTCCTGGTGATATTACAACACAAGGGCAAGTCCTTGGTGTCGCTGGGGGCACTGGTCACACTGCTTGCTCTCATCTTCAATCCGTCTCTCCAGCAGCTTCTCACCCACCCGACCAGGATGGCCCTGGACAACGCTGCTTATGCCGAGGCAATCGCAAACCGAGCTTTCTCACTAAGGTATATATGCGTACTGGTATCCTGCATCAATACCGCTATACCTACCATAAGAACCAATTGGCTACAGGCTAGTCCTTACCACACCTTATAGTTGATAGCATCAACAGACAGTACTACTATTCTTGCAAGGCAGCAACTGCTGTCTTGTTTGATGTCGTTGAAGCCCTTAGATTCATCTGCATGTTATCTGCATATTCAAGATCAGAGGCCATTTAGGGCGTCCACTGGTCCATTATCTACCTATCTAGACACCATAGGCCCTATAGTACGGGGCAAGTGCCTGTGTCGGAGATCCCCGAAGGCCGGCCCCGGACTGATAAGCCCCCGCACCCCACGTTATCATAAAGTCTTTGTATCATGCATTATTAAGACTATGGAAGACCGGGTAGATAAGCCTCAGTTTATTTGAATACAATTTCCTTACGCTTCTGTACTCTTTGACTCATGGGTCGCACCTAACAACCACAAAAACCCAGCCCTAACCGCTTCATCCACCTCTAGTGCTAGCAGACCCCTCACCAAAATGACCGACCCCCTAACCCTGCACGCCCCAACAACCCTCCTATCCGCCTTGACAACCTGCATCACGAAAGAAATCCACCCTCTCTCCGCCACCGCCGTCGCAAAAGGCAGCAAACTCTTCGGCGCCGCAATCCTGCTGAAATCCAACCTATCGACGGTCCTCGCGTCCACAAACCAAGAAGGCACCTCGCCCCTCTGGCACGGCGAGACCTGGACAATCACGCAGTTCTTCGAGATACCCGCTCACAAAAGACCGGATGTTAAAGAGTGCATCTTCTTAACGACGCACGAGCCGTGTTCCTTGTGTCTCTCGGCAATCCTGTGGGCGGGGTTTGATAACTTTGTGTATATGTATACGTATGAGGAGACGCAACATATCTTCGAGTGTCATGGGGATCTGGATATCTTTAACGAGGTGTTTAATGTGCGCGAGGGGGAGGTCGCAAGGCAGGCGAGTTTGGATGGGAAGGAAAAGCAGGTGAGGCCGCAGTATAAGTTGCGCAGTGGGCGGTTGGTGGCGACCAGTTTTGCGGAGTTGTTGGCGGCGATTGAGGATAAGAGTGTTCAGGAAGAGTATGTTGGGTTGGTGGAGGGGGTTAAGAGGAGCTATGGACGGCTTTCAGAAGCGTATAGAAGGAATATGGGGGTTGAGTGAGGTGGACGCGGCCTCGGGTTGAGACATACCTAGGTAGGGTGCTGGGCATAGGTATTAGACATTTGAGATGGGATAATAACATGGTAGCCTGCAGCTGTACAATGCACCCGAGTTTGAAGACTGGACATGGAATCTTTGCTTCCATGCCGTAGAAATATATGGTACCAGACATTCTAGTCATTACATATAGACATTGCGCTGTATTTATCTCATCAAGCCACCATTCGGTTAGGGGAAACAACCCTAGAAAGCCGAATGTATCAATCTCCATGAGTGGGCATCAACTCTGTACAATGGAAAATGCACCACAAGGTCATCTACCGGGAAAGCTAAAAGATCTCGCGGCTATGGTACCTAATACCAAGGCCTCAACAAGCCATCTACTTGTTCAGCCTCCCCGCCCTCTCCGGACTCCTCCAGTACTCACAAGCCTCCTTCCGGATATCATCAACCTCAACCGCCGTCCCATTGACACCAGGGCTAACAACCAACTGCATCTTACTGCTCGGCCGATAAACCGGCCACTCCGGAGCCCCCGGGTACCGCAACATATTCGGATCACCCGTCAGCACAAAACTCGCCAGGTACGCATGATACACATGGCTAATCTTGGGGTACTGCGTGGTGGGTTCATCCCACGTATATTTTGTATCGGCCGTATGCGGGATCCCCTGCCACGCGGGGAACGAGTTGTTCGTGTCGAAGCGCAGCTTGAATGTGGGCACGTTTGCTTCCGAGGCCCGTGTTGCTGTTTCTTGGCTGGGACAGATGTACGCGTAGTCGGACCACGCCGTTGCGAGGCGGTTGTACTGCGTGCTGTTTGGGGAGTGCGTGTATGGGGAGTTTGGGTTTGTGGCTGGGTCGGGATAGAGCGAGTCGAGGAGAGCTAGGTCGGTGGCATTCAGTGCAGGCGAGATATTGGCCATATACTCAATGAACTCCTCGTTTGTCTGTAAGTCTCCCGGGACATAAAATTTCCCTTCGTTGGTGGTGGAGGATGTTATTGTGGGCACGTGGAAGAATGTTCCGTCGTACCCTGATTCGGAGCCGAATTTCTCAAGCAGCGGTCCGCCCTGCGTTGGTTGGAAGGGCCAGGTTAGGGCGCGATTTGAATTGTCGTAGATGCGTGTGCTGATGGTGCGGATGTTGTTTATGTCTGCTGCTCGGAGGCATGCTAGGGCTGCTGCGTTGCCCCTGTCTACTGGACAGCCGAGGTAGTCCATATACTCGGCGAATTGATCTTGATACAGCGGGTACGAGGCATTGGGGAATGCGCGAGCTGTCACGGAGCCAGACTGGTGGATGGCTCTTGCGAAGAGAGGCTTCCCAGCGTCGACGCCGTAATTGTGGAAGTAGTGGATGCCAACGGAGTGTCCGCCTGCAGAGCGGCCGCCAATAGTCACTGCATCAGGATCCCCTCCGAAGGCAGCGATGTGTTTCTGCACGAACTGCAGGAAAAGGTGCTGGTCTCGTATCCCTAGATTCAGCAGCCCTTCCTCCTCGAAGAGCGTCGAGGGCAGGAAGCCAAGGGAATTAATGCGGTAGTGGAAGTTCACAACGACGATAGGCTCCGACGAAGACGCCGCAAACGACGCCCCGTCAAAGCTCTTCCAGCTGCCGATATTGAAAGACCCGCCATGAATCCAGACGAGGACAGGCAGTTTCTTGCTCAGCGGAACGCCCTTCGTGCGGAAGACGTTGAAGGTCAGGCAGGCTTCGCTTTGGGAGGCGATGTCGAAGGCTGTGCCGTCTTGAATGCAGGCTGTGCCGTAGGAAGTGGCTTGCTTTGTGCCGTTGAAGGGTGCTGGCCAGGTTGAGGGCGTGAAGCGGAGGTCTCCCACGGGCTGAACTGCGTAGTCCATGCCTAGCCAGGCGTCCACGGGCGCTGGGAGGGTTGCGTTGCTGATTGTTGAGGTGATTGTTGTGCCGCAGAAGGAGCCGTAGCCCTCTAGAGTCACTGGGTGGTGGCATGATGGGAGTCCCAGGGATAGGCCTGAGGCTGCCTGGCTTACTGCCAGGGCGGCTATCCAGCTGGAGGTGGATAAATGCATGTTCAACCAGGAGGGGATTTGAGCTGTCATTGCCACATAGAGAGTGTCTATAAGAGGGGACATCTTTATATAGCCGGCTGTCTCGACTCTCTTCACTTGATAAAACCCCTCCGTTACTCCAACGCCTTCTCCAACAGCAAAAAGGTGTTGGCACTGCGACCCAAGGTGGTTGACAAGAAATTGCGGAGAGCAGAGCCGGCGACGGTGCTTGACGTGGAATTTAACTCATTCCGATTGCTGTAGTGTCATTGGTCGAAATAGTCGAGGACTTCTTGGCATCTGATAAGGGACTTGGAACTTGTATGAGTGAGTCTTAGGGCTTGCATCTACAAAGCGCAGATCGCATGGGATAGTCCGCGGCTTCTTCCAGACTCCCATACCACCCGCAGTCTAGACTTTTTCTTAACGAGCGAGCAATGGCTCAAACGAAGTATCTATAACGAAGCTTCGCATCTCCCAGTCAGTAGCAAACCCTGGTCGGGGGTTGTATTTATTGCGTCCAACTGCTGATCAATCCATAACCCTAACTTGTTCTCCCGGCAGATCCAGCATTGCCGACCAGACGCGAGCGACGAAAGAGAAAACTGTACTTTCTCGCTTGGCATCCAGAATATATATCAATAAGTTAGCGGCCGGAAATGACGTGATATCTTCTTTGAGACTGTTTCTCCAAATTGTGGAGTACCTAACTCGGCTTGCAGCCAAGGACAACAACCTTAACTCGGACCGAGTATGAACATATCCCAAATTTTTTCATATTATACCCTTCATAGCCATATCGCTGTCAACCTGGATCCAGAGATTTTTCCTACAATAGCGAGTGTAGAGTAGATGGTAATATCGTCACACGCAGGGCCGCGGGGGGGTCCAGTCGTTGGACCCTAGGTACCATACCCTACCTCTCCTTGCGAGTAACGCTTCCAGAACCTCGGGCTGGGAGAGTATTAGACAGGTAGATCTTGATTCCGCCAGATCTGACCGTCTCGTAAGCTGTCCCTGAGCATGGCCGACCATAATTGTGTAGGCCGGGGCGGGCATGCGAAGCACCTGCTCTTTCGAGTCTAGGGCTGTGCTTAGCCTAAAAATACTAAGAGTCAGGATAACTCCACCTGCGAATAACTAACTATACTCTATCCAGCTAAACCATGAGTCAGGACAAACTATAAGTACCTGCGTCCGGCCCTCCATGCTTCCATTCAACGGTTCAACCTTGTTCGCTCACCTCTTTAAACACACCACCCACCATGGCCAGCCCGAGCACACAGGTAAGCTCCCTAGCCCGACTACCCAACGAGCTAATCCTAATGGTCACCGAATACCTCCCTCGCCAAAAAGACCTCTCCGCATTTATGCGCTGCAACAAGCGACTCTACCACCTGCTGCACCCAGCCCTCTGCCGCCTCAACGTGCAAGAACACAACAGCACCGCGCTCCTCTTCGCAGCCGAGAACAACTACACGACCCTCGCAAAAGCCCTCATAAAATCCGGCGCCAGCGCCGCCGCAATCCACCCAACAGGCTTCAGGCGGTACTCAGGTAACTACCTCTCCTTCAGCCCAAACCCGCTCATTGAAGCGGCGCAGCATGGCCATATCTCAACCCTAGCGGTCCTACTTAGCGAGCCGGAGCCCCCGCTCGCCTACCGCTGGATTTTGGAGGTGAAGCTGCGCGCGCTGCTTCACTGGGCCCTAAACACCGGCGATACTGATCTCGACTCGCTGGATATGGTTCTGGCGAAACGCCCGCCACTGGGTCTGCCCCGCTCCGCAGATGAGCGGTATAACGGCAGCATCATGAAGAATACGGCATTGGGTCTTGCAATCGTAAGGGGTTGCAGTACCGCCATTATCGAGCGGCTTCTCAGAGCGGGCGCCGACATCGACGAGCGTGAGTCTCCGCACCCCTGGCTTGAAGCGACGGTCCAACGCGGGGGTGAGATGCGCGAGCTCATGGTAAGCTATGGACTGCGTCCAAAGTCAGACCGGATCCTCTGCGAGATCGCGCAGCGGTTCGATGATCCGGATATGCTGGGCCTTTTCACGGACCCGAAACAAGGTGGGTTGGATGTTGCTGTGTACGGGCACACTGCACTTTTCACGGCTGTCGACCAGGGTCATTTCAAGGTTGTCAAGTACCTCGCCCAGCAAGGCGCGAACGCCAACCTCAAGTTCTACTACGGCGACCGGAGATGGCCGTATAGTACAGCCTGGCCGGCGATACGGAACCGGCGGATGGATATCCTGCGGTATCTCGTCGACGAAGCGGACATGGACCCGAGCGTTGAGGATGTCGTTATGGCTGTTGGTATGGACTCCGATGAGGCTGAGCATTATCTTCTAGGTTACGAGTGTGCGGATGTTGTAAAGAAGGTAGATATCCCGACCTATGTCGCCATTATGGAGCAAGAGGAAGGTATACAGCGACCAGAGGACTTCTTGCTCATGCCTTGCTCGACTTGCATGCCGCCGAGCGGTGCGTATACAGCGCAAGGAGTCTTTTCCATGTTTAGCCTTGGGCGACGGTAAGGTGAGGTGAGCTTTGCCCTGATTGCATTCGCTCGAAGCAGTATCTACCATATGTACGAGATGTTGGCCATAGAAGGTTAGGTATCTACGTAGTATCATAAACATATCAGGCCACTCAGTACAGTTTACAATACGCATTTGATAGAACACGCGAGGCTCTAAAACAATGCTATTTGCCTAGGTATGGTGCTTCTGAGTGTGGTATATGACACCTTACATTGCTGCCACATGGTCGCAGCTCGCAGCAAATCATACCCAGTAACCAAACCCAAAACCCCCCTGATTCACCTGCAGCACATTGGTATTGCCGGATTGAACAATATTGATGAGATTGCCACTCGACGGGTTGTAGGCTTGCCTGCACATGTACCGTTCATCGTCGTCGTCCTCGTAATCATCATAATCATTGTCATCGTCATTGCCGTCGTAGTCACCGTCATCGTAATCACTGGTATCGTAATCACCGTCATTGCCGTAGACGCCAAGGGCATTGCCACATTCTTCTTCTTTAGAATAAGCATCTGAGGGGTAAGCGCCGGGAGGCTGTGTCCGGCTTGATTGGAGCTGAAGGCTTGCCGATCGAGTAGGTGTACTTGTTCGATGCCTGGGATTGCTCTTTCTGTTCTCATGTTGCCTCTTCACTGCCCGTTTGGTTGAACTTGATGTATGATGGCGTTTCGAATCCGAACTCTGGTCGTTCCTCGGGTTGCCGGCGCTGCCTATGGGCGCGGTACTGGGTCCTTTACAGCCAATTGTACCACTGCTCTCATGTGTTCTTGGTGCCGATTCGCGCGTCCTCCTTCCCCCGTCGGTCTTTGTCGACGGTCGTGCAGACGAGGACTGAGTGTCGTCTGCTCCGTTGCTCCTGGCCGGCTTGTTTCCTGCTGCGCTTTGTGGCGATTTATTATTTCGCTGGTTAGTTTGACGTCTTCCGTCAGACAGACCCTAGTGATTGTTGTCATCGTGTCGTGCTCGAGGAGTCGTCCTAGGCGCATTACCGATGACATTTACTGCTGGGCCCCGAGAGGTTTGGCCTTTGACAGCAGTATTGCAGGGCGAATGACGGGGCTGATTAGACGAAGCACCTGCATTGACCGCTCTACGGCTAGAATGAGTATCGGCAAGGCCGGTCCAGCGTCCGGAAGGAATGGATGAAAAAGCACTGGAGTCCGACTCTGATGCGTAGGTTAAACTAGGCCGCGGATGGGCACTACTACTTGTCGACGACAGAGTGGACATCGCGGATCTGCTCCACGGAAGCTGTAGAGAGCCGCGCGCGGTTGGTCTGTCTTCCGGGACCACAGAGAGGAGCGACTTGACGAAGCTTGTAGCTTCGCTGCTGACGCCCCTTTGCCGCAGCGTGTCGAAGATTGCAGTGCATTTTGGGTCTTTGGAATATGTGACTGTGGATGCTATAGTCGGGAATGGAAGCGTCCCAATGAGGATTTGATAGGCAATGACGCCGACAGCCCAGATGTCGACGGCAGAGGTATAGCTGTAGTCGCTCGGCGGAACCGCAGAGTATCCAGCAATGACTTCTGGCGCCATATAGTGCGGTGTCCCTGCCAGTGTGCGCAAGACGGTCTGCCCTTGGTCGACGCACTTGCTGATCCCAAAGTCCCCCACCTTGAGCCACCAGTATGGACCAGTTGCCATGACGAAGATGTTCTAGGATTATTAGCTACCAGTCTAAAGTGATTACCGAGGGATGATTACAGACTGCAGGCTTCAAATCCCGATGAGCAAATCCATTGTCATGCATGAAGCCCAGCGCTTCGAGGAGTTGCATTGTCATCTCGTGGCCCTCGCGCTCGGGGAGAGGTCTGCCTAGGTAATGTGAGAGATCGCCTAGCCGCACATACTCCATCGCCATGAAGATTGAGTGCTGGTTGTCGTACCATCCCAGCGATCGTACGAAATGGCGGCAGTACTATACGTGGTTAAAGACATTAACCTTACTACCATACCTTGCTGGGTACAGAAATGATCCGTACATGGATAGAAACTAAAGAGCGCTGAAAGCATTCTCACCTTCTTCCGAGAAAAGATAGCCATGGCCTCCAGCTCACGAGCATAGTCGATACCCGTTTCGCCCATCAGTCCTCGACCCTTGAGTATCTGCTTCACAGCACGCAGCCGTTGAATTGTTAGATGTGTAATGCATTCCTGCAGCCAGACGACGCCAGCGGAACCCCGGCCGAGAGGCTCTTTGAGCGTCCTCCATTCATCTTCCACCAGCTCTCCAGAGGCCGATGTGCCGGCCACATGGAAAGTATGGGAGTTGGTGAACCGCACGGGGAGTTTCGACGAGGTAACGGGGTCCTGGGATTTTGGCATCGCTTAGGTCGGAGATGTGCTTATATGTAGGTGTCAAGAACGAGGAGATAAAGAACAGATTTCAGGAAAAGCTTGAGGTTGCTTTCGCCAGCCTTGTCTGCGGGATGTGCCATGGTGTTCGAGCTGGCGGCTGGAATGCAGCCTCGCCGGGGCGTATACACGTGTCGTTTTCTCAGCCTCGTGAGCCGAGGAGGATAAAATAAGTTACTGATGCTATGCACAAATGGCAATCGAGTTGTAAGAAGGGGAGAATGAGCTCTCCTCGTCGAGAAGAAAGTACCTAATTGTTTCAACGGTTGAGACCTCGATAATGCAAGGTGCTGCAGACAGGGAAGGCACGGCGCAGGCTCGTCCTCGCCTGGGCCGGATGTATGGTGAAAGTCTCGCCCGGTGGATGGCAGCAGCGACATTTGAGATGGGGTTAATTTTCAGGTTATCATGTTCATGACCTGTGGGGGATCGTCGATGTCTCTCCCGGGCTGTTAGGGCTATTGTGCCCGCCCGATCGCGACACTTGGAGGAGCACACGGAACATCGAATAAGCAGCCAACCCCGGAGCCATCTGTTCAGTATGCCCAGCGTTTCCCCACGCAAAACGAAAAGGCACAGACACTCCAGCGTCCAGTCCCTGCAGCATTTGAATGGTGATTGGCGGGTAAATACCGTGTGCCCCCTCAGCCTCGGCTCTAGTCTCTCAGGCGTCCAGCCTAAACACCAATACCGTAGGGCCATGGTGAGGCTGAGGCTGATAGTTGCCTTGAGTCTTTCGCGAATAAGAAGGGCCCATCCATCTTCTTCCACCGTGCCGCTGCCCCGCGCATCTTCCAAATATACCATCCAAAAATCGCCAACATGCCTCCCCAGCGTTCCTCAGGACTCTTCACCCACCACCCCTTTAAATTCCTTTACACTACATTCTTCCTCGCCGCACTCCCCCTCCGACTCTTCACAATCCTAACAGCCTCTATCCTCCCCGCAACGCGGCCAAAGCGCACCTTTCAGCAAGCTATCGCAACTAAACTGATAAAGCTATGGTTCCGCTTTGCAACGACAGTCGAATACCGTACTACGAAGTCCCTCGAGGCAGGAAAGGACAAAGATCACTTTGTACTACTTGACCCAGATGACATACCCCACAGCCACGATTCCACGTATGGCGGTGTTCTGGGTGTGAATCTAGCAATCCGTCCGACGAAACTCGCTGCATTTTGGTACAATGCGCCCCCGCCACCAGACACTGTCCCAGAACTAGTGGTCCTGCATTTCCACGGCGGTGCATTCGTGATGGGCGGTGCGCGTCCAGCCGAGGCAGGATGGGGTCCCAGTGCCCTAAGCAAGCGCCTAAATTGCCCCGTCCTACTGCCGCAGTACCGACTATCGAATGCCATTGATCGGACGACAGCCTTTCCTGCTGCACTGCAGGATGCCGTCACGGCATATACCTACCTCCTTTACATAATCGGCGTAAAATCGGGGAATATCGTGCTGTCGGGCGACTCGGCGGGCGGGAATCTCGTGCTCGCACTCTTACGGTATCTTGAGCACGGTCAAGGACAGAGAGAGAGAGCTCTTCCACCTCCCCGCGCTGCCTTACTATGGGGTCCCTGGGTTGATCCCAGCGTCCCAGGGCGCGAAATTGATGCAAACCGAAACGTCAGCACAGACTTTATCTTCGGCGATCTAGGCGATTGGGGTGCTCGCTGCTACCTGCCTGATGGCTGGGACAGTGATCATGAAATCTACTCGTATATCAGTCCGCTGGGGCATGAACTACCTACGGACGTGCCAGTTTTTATTCAAACCAGTACAGCGGAGGTGCTTCATGACTCGCACCGACAGTTTTCTCGGAACATGGAGGAGAAGGGGTGTCGCTTGAAATACGTGGAGTTCGACAATGCGCCGCATGATACATTTATGGGGGCGCCGTTCATGGGCTTTCTGAAGGAGCAGGAGGATGCTATTGACCAGGCGGCGGAGTTTGTTCTGGAGGCCGCGGCCCCTGCTTGATGTTTACGTAGGTATCTTAGAAAGACAAGCCCAGTGCCAAAATGCATGGTAATGCTGATATTAAGCTGTCGCACTCGCCAAGTGGTATTCCCAGGTATATCCCCAGTATAGTCTATTTGCTCCATGTTTTTAC
Source organism: Aspergillus multicolor (assembly GCF_047715735.1). Lineage (NCBI taxonomy): Eukaryota > Fungi > Ascomycota > Eurotiomycetes > Eurotiales > Aspergillaceae > Aspergillus > Aspergillus multicolor. The sequence goes on along the minus strand of NW_027395980.1, from coordinate 58,397 downwards.
TATGGCCCGCGTATGAGCCTAAATACTGGTACCTGTTCTTCGCTGGTAGGTGCTAGTGTACCATCAAAATAGCTACAAAGAGCAATATGCCGTAGTTGGTTGAACTGGATATAGGGTAGATTCAAGCGCAATCAATCCACAGCTTAATACCCCCATTCGACCAAAGGGATGATCAGTCAATGCAATTTATATTGCCGGTTTATTCTGTTGATGGTGCAACAGACCGCATACTAACCGTGATAACATCTCCAACCTCAGAGTCGAAGTCCGTCACGTTCCAGAGTAGAGAGTACGTTCCATCCGAGTCATCGCTCTTCTTCGCGGAGAATAACGACGTATATGCCCCTTCGTTATCCTCGACAAGAAGAGTGTGCCCGTACCAGACGAACTTGTTCGTCACATGCTCGTCAGAGCCAGAGCTAGAACCTGCACTATTGATAAAGGCAACCTCGTGAGAGTTCGAGTCCGGGCCTGGTATCGAGAGGAGGGCGTCGGTGAAGGTGGGGTCGCTGGAGGAGGATGTTGCGTTTGGATTGCCCACGAGGCGGCCGTTGGACGAGGTGACTGTTATGAGGAAAGTAACGGTTAATTACCCTGTGTAGGTTTGCATATGGCCTGGGGAGGTAGGGTAGAAGCAAGCAGGGTGCGTACACGAGACAACATCAGGGTCCGTTGCGTTCTCGGCCTTGCGTTTGCTGACTACCGCGGCTCCTGTATATAAAAGATATGTTAGAATTGTGTATGTCATGAAATTCAAAAAGGCCTGAAGTTGAGAAAGCAGTGGGTAGGCTACTTGCCATCAGCGTAATGAAGAGGGAGGCCACCGATGCCATCGCCGTACGCGTAGAGGTTGAAGGAGTCGGCGAGCGCCAGGCCTGTCAATGCAGGAACAAGGATGGGAATCGTGGTAGGAATCTGGATCTTCATTCTTGCAATCAAATACAATGCAGCATCTCAACTGAGGGCGAAGTCGAACTGGAACTTGGGCTTCTTGATAAGATGAAGTATTTCATGCGGAATAATTCGCGTTATACGTCACTTATCCGGAAATCTTCCGCTTATCTCTGTTCCCATCAGCGGAATGGAACATCACATCAATAACGACCTAGAAAAGCGTGGAACAGTCATGCACGAGCTAGGTATACGACAGCAATGTGGGTACCATCCTCCCCACCCGTGCTCGTGGCTCGTGCGCGTCCCCAGCCCTAACTAAGCTTATTCCGACCAAGCAAGTCAAGGAACGCGCGTCCTCTTCCCAGCCATACCCCAGGTTATGTCGCAGCTTATGCTGCTGCCCAGTAGGAGACTTGCTACTCCAGTGTTAGTTGTGGAAGCTTGGTTCCCATTCAACATTCTAAGTATTTCCTTTCAGGGTTGTACCCCAATAGCAATCCGTGCCCCTGGAGCTACCCTACCTACGTAAGCCACGCATCATCCATGTTCCTGACGGGGTAGATTGGACCTCCATGATCTGCAGTCATAGTGGGTTCTTGATCTATAGATAGGTTCGCTGAGATCTACCACTACACATCTTCCCCAGCACTTACGTCAACAGATTTAGTCTTTTAGAACTCGTCTGGTTGGGTGAGATAGATGAGAAAGGCAGCTATGCATGTGCTTTGTTTGGGTTATGACTTACTTGCCCGCGGGCCCTGACGTGTCTCCAACTACCTAGATTAGGTGCAGTTGTAAGCTACCTAGGTAGGATAGCCTCCTACGCGTCATAGCATTGCGACTACGGTAGCAAACATGCATACATACGATCAGACGTTACGACTCTCCCCCACTGTACTCTGATCTTTACAACCGAAGGTGATGTTCGGGTATCACGGCACGGCTGTTGAAGATGCTTAGACCTCTTTGCCCCAGCCGAACAGGTACGCTTTTGCCAGGTACTCACTGTGTGACCAGCACCAGTACTGCGCGTTCCAGAATCCAACGGGAAAGTGGATGGAGAGCGAATGGCCGTCGGGTTTGCATGCCTGTGCGCTCTGCTCTCAACATGTAGAGACACCACATCTACCAGCTTGAGTGACGACTTTTCCATTACACCTAGGGCTAGAATTTTGGTGCTCTCGAGCTTCGGTCAATTGGGTGTCTAGTGGTTGAGCCCGAGAGAGACCACCATATAGGGTACCTCCTGATTTAGGTTCAGCCTGACTATGGACTGCTGAGTCCTCAAGCATGAACACACTTGGTTTCCAACCGCCGCAGCCTACGGGAACCAATGAGATACAAACGCAATGTGCTTACGGTGGGTCATTCTCGATTGGGTATGCTTTTCGGTGACTCAGGTTCCCTGAGGGTCGTTAGGGCGCTGACGCGGCTCTGTATGCTTTTGTCACTAAAAGCGAACTACTAGCCATATTCTCCATCCATAGTCAGAGGAGGTAGCCATGTAGGCAACCAACAAACCAAGTATGGAGTGGGACACTTTTGAGCCTCGTAAGTATGGTACTCGCACAGTTCGTCAACTGTGGTAAAAATAGCTCTGGCGTGTGTTTTAGTATGATAGGATGAGAAGAAAACTTGCAAGTTGGGGAGCTGGAGATCCATAACCGAGTTACCTGCAAACCTTGGAGCCTTGGAAGGGCCACCGGATGCCTGGCTGCAACTGAGCAGCTTAAATAGACGAGGCAGTAAATATCTCCAACCTAAGGGCACTGGAATATCACATCTACCTACATAGGTACCTACTTTCGTTCACAGTTTCATTTACCTCTTCCTGTTCTCTATCACTCCGTTTGTTTCGCTTTATGAATCATGGAGATTTCACTCCTTATACTGCAGAGCCTCTTGGCACTCGCAGCAGCATCCTCCTCTTCCAATACCACCATCTGCACCGGCAACACCGCCACAACCCGACAAGACTGGTGTGATTATGACATTTACACCGACTACACAACGACCGTCCCAGACACAGGCGTCACGAGGGAATACTACTTCAACCTGCAACAAATCACGGCAGCCCCCGATGGCCGAGAACGCTTCGCACTGGCGATCAACGGCTCGATCCCGGGCCCAACCATCGAAGCAAACTGGGGCGATACCGTCGTTGTGCATGTAACCAATAGCCTGCCGGACAGCGTCAAAAACGGGACGAGCGTTCATTTTCACGGGATACGGCAGTACTATACCAATCCCATGGACGGGGTTGTGTCCATCACGCAGTGTCCGACTGCACCAGGGAGCACGATCACCTACAAGTGGCGCGCGATGCAGTATGGTTCAACGTGGTATCACAGCCACATTGGACTACAGGCGTGGGAGGGCCTATTTGGTGGAATTGTAATCCACGGTCCAGCCAGTGCAGACTACGACGAGGATCTTGGTGTTATATTCTTGAATGACTGGGATATCAACACCGTTGACGAGCTCTACGATTCTGCGCAGCTTGATGGACCGCCGACGCTCGATAATGGGCTTATCAACGGGACGAATGTGTATGGAGCTGATGGGGATGCTGGCCAAACCGGGTGGAGGTGGAATACGACCTTCGCTGAGGGAACGAGCTATAGACTGAGGCTTGTGAATGCAGCGGTTGATACGCATTTCAAGTTTATGGTTGATAACCATACGCTTACGGTTATTGCGAATGATCTTGTCCCAATTGTGCCGTATCAGACGAGCGTGTTGGATATTGCGATGGGTAGGCCCTCATCCCCCTTCCTTAGGATGCATGGATGCTAATGTAAATGCTTTTGTCTAGGCCAACGCTACGACATCATCATAACCGCCAACCAAGCCTCCGTCGCAGACTCTTTCTGGCTGCGCGCCATCCCCCAAGAAGCCTGCTCCGAGAACGAGTCTGCCAACAACATCAAGGGGATCATCTACTACGGCGATAGCACCTCAACCCCCAATACAACAGCGTACAGCTACACAGACTCCTGCGACGACGAAGACCCCTCAAACCTCACGCCTATGGTGAACCCGCTCAGCGTGTCCAGCAGCCCGTTCTCCACAACCTCGGAGCCAGTGACACTAGGCACGAACTCGAAGAGCATGTTCCGGTGGAAACTAAACAGTACCTCCATGCACGTCGACTGGATGGACCCGAGTCTGCTAGAGATCTACCGGAACCACTCGGTCTCTACGTTCGCGAATACATCTGGTGTCGTGGAACTTACCAAAGCGAATGAATGGGTGTACGTCGTTATTGAGACTGAACTGTCTGTTCCCCATCCAATCCATCTGCACGGACATGACTTTGTGATCATTGCGCAGGGGACAGGGAGTTATGATAGTAGTTCCGATGATCTGATTGACACTCTCGGTGCAGCGAATCTGCCACGACGCGATACAGCCATGCTCAAGGAGAACGGGTACCTGGTTATTGCGTTCTACACGGATAATCCGGGGGCGTGGCTTATGCACTGCCATATTGGGTGGCATACGGAGGAGGGCTTTGCGATGCAGTTTGTGGAGCGGTATAGTGAGATTCAGAGTATTTTGGAGGGGGAATATAGTCAGGGATTGTTGGAAAATTGTGAGAGCTGGGGGGCGTATCAGGAGGAGAGGGATGTTGTGGAGGATGACTCGGGGGTCTAGATCCTTCCAGTTCAAGATAGGCTTTTACGGTGTCAACTAGGTTGAGATGTGGCCTCTATGTGTTTACAATAATACTCAGCGAGCGTTGCCACCGAAGCCCTAAATCCGCCCTAGCGATACGAGTCCCTCGACCCCCAACGATCCCATACATAAATATTTCTATCTTATGCAATGAAACAAACATTGAAATGCGATCATGGAGAATATATATCCAAACAACACATATTAGGTACACAAGAACATAAAAACAATTGCACCCTTCTTCTCTCAAGACTTCGCGCCCCAGACACACCCTCAGTCGCTCAACGTCTCACTCAAAGTGACCCTCAAAACGGGTACGACTCCCCATACTTCGACTCCCCACCAAGCACCTTGATGAACTCCTCAGCGATAATCTCCTCTGCAGACAACGTCAAAACATAATTCAGCCAGTTGATTTGAAGACAGGACACTCACCAACCCTCTCACTCGGATGCAACTCATCATACCACACATACCTCCCCAGCGGGCCCTCATTGAAATCGCAATCCAGCTGTGCAAAGTCCCTGCACCCCTTGCGGAACATCTCGATGCCAGCAGCAACTGGCTGTTCCTTAACATACCTACCGGGGTCCGTCACAATGTCCACAATGAGCTGCTGCGCATCAAAGAAACTAACCGTGGCCCCAGGCCACCGCCCCTCAAGCCTCTGATACGGAATCCCGAACATCAGCATTGTATTCGTGGAGACAGCGTACTCGCGCATCTTGGTGTTGTAGTCTCCCAGCCCATACGAACTAATCGGCGGCCAGGACGAGTTCTCGATGGGTTCCGGCTGCTGTTCCTCGGGGAGATACATTGGCGCAACGTGGAGGGGGTGAGTTCCAAAGACAACGAATTGGCGGCCACCCGTGTTATAAATCTCATCAAGCACCGCGAAATTACATTCAACGAGCGAAGCAAGCGTCGTATTCTCTTCGTTGAATCCATTCAGGAATCCGCCAATACCGAGATCATTTCCACCGACCCAGACGGTGTAGACTGTATTCTCTGCATTCCGGCCGTCGACATACAACTCTGGATACCTGAGGTCCGCAAGATAGTAGGGCAATTGGTCCTCGAAGATAGTCGGGAACTCGAGCGGGATATCAGCCGCAAAGTCGGACCCGAAGTCTGCGGCGCTGCGCTTCACGATGTCGGGGGAGCAAGAGGAGCTGCTGATTGCGTAGTTTAGGGATTTGAGGCCGGATTTGTTGGAGACGATGCGTGGCCAGGTCAGTCCGCCAGATGCGGTGGTGTTGCTGGGTGGCAGGAGTGTTCCGGCTGGCGGGAGGGTCAGGTTGTTGGCGAACATGTAGGTTAGGCGGCCTTCGTCTGTGTAGCTGTCGCCGAAGGTGACGAGATTTTTGAGTTGGCTTGGGAGTTGGGGGTGGCATGTTCCTGCGTAGGCGGAGGAAATGAGGGAGGGGATGAAGATTAGGAGGGAGAGGGCGGCCATTTTTCTTGGATTGATGGCGACTTACTTCAATTGAAGAGAGGAGAGAGCTTCTGTGCTTGATGTCGAGAATTGGATGCCCAGGTGCGATGTGCAAAGATATTTATACCTGGCTGGCGGCTTGGATACATTGCCTGGAGACTGAGGCTATACCCAGGACATTCAGTGCTCCGCCGTATCCCATGGGGCTGAATATCCTTCGCCCTTGGCAATCCTCAGCCCTAAGCACGTCAAATTACACTTCATCTGGGCGGCACGCCCATCGTATACACATCAACTCAGCTATACTCCGTACATCCATCCACGTCTAATCACAACCGCCCCCACGTGGGGCATTAAGGCCAACCCGCCAGCCATAAGAGCCTAACACGAGCTCGCCAAACCCCTTCAGGACACAAGATGCGCAGGATCATTTGCCTAGCCTCTTGGCTGCTATCCCTGAGCTCCGCATCGCGCGGACTGGCGCCTTGGCTCAGCCGGGCTTGGTGGCGCACAGGGCCTACAAATAGCGGACGCCCCGCTGCAACCGAGCCTGCATTGTATTTCCAGTCTAAACCCTCATCGGAAGCAACTTGCGTATGCTGCATATCTCAACTTTGAGTTTATAAGCCACTGTTGCACGAACCGAACCTACCCTTGATATCTCCGTTCCGCCTGCGGCTTGCAGGATTAAAAGAGAAAGATGGTTGGCGTCCCGGGTAAATCCAAAGGCTGCAATACGTGTAGACGGCGAAAGAAAGGGGTACGTACGTCTGGCACTCTCACTGGCCGCCCATGGTAAATGACTAACTGGGACGGGAACGCAGTGCGACCTCCAACGCCCAGCCTGCGGGCAATGCCGCAGGTCCAGCCTCGTGTGCACGGGGTACGAGCGCGCCACGATCTGGGTGAATATGGACCGGCGAACGGGGGTAGATAGGCGGTACAATACAGCTCGAAAAACAACCAATTCTCAGCTTGCACTCAGTATTTCCACGGAGACCACGAGTGACGAAGACAGTGACATCACGCTCCTCGAACCCCTCGCCCGCTCCGCCTACCACGAGCAGTACCTCAGCGTCTTCTGGACCTCGTATCTGCCCAACGGGCGGTCCTTTCCGGGCCATGCGGGGCGGTACTCGAATGGAGTGTGGATCAACGAGATCCAGCGGTATTTCTACCTGAATGCGAGTGGGGCGGTGGTTGTGCCGCTTAAGAAGATCTTACTTGCTACGGCATTGGCCACAGCTGCCAAGGAGGATCCGAGGCAGGAGGGGTGGATGATGCGTGCGAGTCTGAGGCTGCATGGGGACGCCCTGGCTGGGTTGGCGGGCCAGATGCAAGTGCAGATGCGGGATGAAACGGGGCTAAGTAGTGAGGTTTGTTTGGCGACGACGAGGTTGTTGTCGCTTTATGAGGTTTGTCTCCCTATGTTCTATCTACGTATATGGGGGGTTGGTCTAATGTGGGTTGGTTGTAGATCCTCCACGGCCACGATATCGACCACCAGCAGCACATATCGCAGGTCAGGAACTGGCATACGCATATCCAGGGTGGGATGGGGTTTATGCTTGCCCGGGGTCCGGATAGTTATACGTCGGGTTTCGCCCATCAGTTGTTTGTGGATGATCGGTCGACGCAGGTACACTTTGTTGTAATGTCTTATGCAGGGGCAGATTCTAACGGACTGGAATTAGGTCTCAGCCTCTCTGATTACAAGAACCCACTCAATCTTGAATTCGCCCGCCTTGAAAACAATCCCATGGAAGAACATCCGCAAATCACCCAAAGACCTGCTAGGCGATATCTTCGCCGAGATCCCAGGTCTCTTCGTAGAAGTGGAGGAGCTCCGATACGCAAAAGCAACGTTAACCGGCCACGACGATAGCACCGAGAAGCAAGAACATGTCCTGGATCTCGTAACCCGGCTCCAAAGCCAGTGTCTAAGCTGGAAAGCTCATCACGCCCCAAGCACAAACCCCGTCATTCCATCACCAGATACAGTCTCACCGGACCAAGTCTTCAACCACTTACTCTCAGCCCATACCATGGTCGGCTACTGGACCATGGGACTTATCTTTTCAGCCGTATTCGATATTGTCTCTGGGCTACTAATCCCCGGGGAATTTGCTGACTTAGACGACGAGCTCGACGCGAGGAGATGCTGTCAGCGGGTTATTGAGATTTTATCCACGCTTCTACATCCGTATACAGGGGAACTCGGGATCCATGGCGCGATATTTCCGTGCATTGTGGCCCTCGAATATCTGGAGGAGATGGATGGCGGGATGTGCAGGTCAGCGGAGGCTCGTGCGATCTACGAGATGTTCGGGACGAGTGCCAAGGCGCGTAAGGTTGGTGACTTTGTGCAGGGCATGCGCGTGCGTTTTGCGGGGATGGGGGTGAGGTTGTTTAGACCTGTATAGACTACCATAGTACTTTCACTGTGGCTGATGGGTTGCATTTACGCTATTGTTTAGCATAATGCAAATAAGAAACTACTATGTATACAAGATCGCTTTTCCTATCCGTCTTGAACATAGCTAGACTGCCCAGATGCATCTATGGGATCAGAGTGCACCGTCCGCGCCCAGCATTTAGGCAGCCACCCTCACCCTCAAGCTCAGCCCTATGCAGCTCACGGCCGCCGTGTACGTGGCTGGCTGATAACCATGAGCAGATGCATACTAAGCTGCTAGGCCCGTCCCTGGGCGCAACTCTAGGCATCGAGGCCCGGTTCAACCGGCTAAACCTCTTTCGTGATCAACTTGCGCATGGTACATGTCGCGAGATTAGCTTTAGTAGCAGCCCTAGATGATAGTTCTAGGAAAATAATGATCAGGTCTTCAATCTTGTTATTAATAGCTGTTCAGCTATGACGCAGCTGGCAGTGGCTACCAATGTCCACCCATGAGGCTGGAATGGGTATATAAGTACCATAGGTACCGCAGTACCTGACACAGCCTCCCATCCAAAAAAGTCAACTTGAAGACGGCAATTATAAGTTCGTGGACAGCGAAGCCCGGAGACGCGATCTACCGGCACACCCCAGCGCCGTCATGCTCACCACCTACATACTAGGTTCGCTTCTAGCGTACATAGTGCTCTTTGCATGTGATTCCGACCCGTTTCAGGACTTCAAATCCCCTTCGGCGGAATACCGCACGCGATATCGTTATTGGTAAGTACCTCCCTTCCCCGGGCCATCATCCCCAGGCCTTGGCCACCACCTCAATTCGTGTAGGATCCCCGATGCATCAGTCAACATAACCTCCGTAATCTCAGACATCGAAGCCATCAAAACCATCGGCGGCGGCGGCATTCAATTCCTCCCCTTCTACAACTTCGGCTTCAATATGAACCCGACCGAACTGCCGTATGCCGCGTGGACAGAATACGCATTCGGCTCGGAGCCCTTCAAGGAGGTCTTCAAGACTGCAGTTAATGCCTCCAAGGCAAATGATTTGGGATTTACCTTCTTCATCGGCGGGAGCCAGGGGCAGGGTGTACCCTCTGAGCCTCTTACGAAGGGACTAGCGGTGCATCTGGTTTATGGCTCTGCGAGTGTTTCTGGTGGCGAGGTATTCGATGGACCGATTCCCGTTGATAATGCCACGGAATTGAATTTCCATCTTTCGGATATCGGGGATTTCATGCACGGCCATGAGGAGTTCGGGGCGGCCACATTGGTCGGTGTTGTTGCGGCGGGGGTTGTCAGCTCTATGTATAATGGGACGAGCGAGGAGGGCGATGTGTTCTTTATGGTCTCGATTGACGAGGATAGTCTCGTTGATCTTACGGACCTTGTTCAGGATGGACAATTGACATGGGAGGCTCCCGGGGGCTATGACAACTACACCCTCTTTGCATTCTATGAGCGGTACACGAATCAGCGCGCTGTTGATGCGGCCCTTGGAGCGGAGGATATCATTGCCAATGGTTCTTGGGTCACGGATCATTTTAGTTCGACCGGAGCCCAGCTCGTCATTGACTTCTGGGAGGAGCAGATTCTGGATGATGAGATGAGGGAACTTCTTGCGCAGGTTGGGGAGCATTGTACGTTCCACCTGCGTCCCTGTCTCCTTGCACCACACAGCACTAACAGGTTCCTAAAGCTATCGAAGACAGCATGGAACTAGCCTCGGGTCTGTGGTGGTCTGAGTCTCTGCACGATCGCTTCCAAGCCCTGCACGGCTACAGCCCCGTCAAGTACCTCCCACTCCTATTCCACCAGGCTCATTCATACAGGATCGAGTACCCGCCATACAACAGGACCTACATCCTCTCAGGCGACGAGAACCCAGCGGACAACAAGTACCTGCAGGACTACCGCAAGGCCTTGTCGGACGGGTACAACGAGTACCTAGCCACATTCGAAGAATGGGCGCATACGCTTGGACTAACGCACTCCGCTCGGCCGGCATATCATCTGCCGCTAGATATGGTGCGTCCGCATCCCCTCTAGGTCTGTCTTGATTTTATAGCTACGAAACTAACGATAGTGATGTCCGGTACGGAGCGATAGCCCAGCAGTATGCCCTACATAACAACCCCCGAACTCGAATCCCTCGCCTTTCCCACAACTGACTCGATGCTGCAGTTCACTGGACCCGTACACATGGTCAACAGCAGCACGCTCATCTCAACAGAACTCGGCTCTGTCTTCCCCGCCTACAGCTTGTCAGCGGGCGAACTAATGATAATGGCAAAGAAAGCATTCGCCGGTGGGGTTACCAGCATCGTGCTTCAGGCAATGGCGTATAGCGGCGAGTACGTTGGCACGACATGGCCTGGCTTGACGGCCGTCGCGTTCTTCACGGGCGATGGGTGGAACCCGCGGTATCCGGATTGGCGGTATCTGGATGATTTTTTTGGGTATGTGGCGAGGAACCAGAGGGTTCTTAGGGAGGGCGCTGGGAAGAAGGGCCTTGCGATCTATAGCTATAAGGAGCCGTGGGATGAGAGTGTGGAATATGAGGGGAGCGAGCTGAGGGGTGTTGGTAGGTTGCCTTTCCTCCTCTGGTGGGTGATTTAGGGTTTGTTGGCCGGGCTAACCCTAGCTGACGATACCTGCAGGCTTGTCGTATGAGTATCTCGGTCCGACGAACCTTGCATCTCCGGAGGCGGTTGTCGACGAGAAAGGAGTTCTTGCATCCGATGGGCCCGGCTACAGGGCGCTTGTCTTAGACCACCAGGATTATATTACCGCCGCCGCTGCGCAGAATGTGGTTGAGTTTGCGCGCCACGGGCTGCCGATTGTCGTCATTGGGGATGCGCCGAGTATTGCGGTCGGGTCGACGGGTCAAGACCTCGTCACTGCGATCATGGAGTCCTTAGCGAACTATTCCAATGTCGCCTTCATTACGGATGAGGATTCACTCCCGGATACACTACGCTCTCTTGGTGTGGAACCCCGGTTGTCCGTTCAAGACCTTTCTACCTCTTCGGGTAGCGAGAGCGAGGCCCCGGCCGCTGGTGAAGATGACCCGAGCCAACAGGAAGAGCAGGCCCCAGGTCAAGGTCTTTGGTCTGTGTGGCGACAAGCCTCAAACGCGGATTTCGTCTTTACAATGCTGGACCTGAAGACACAAACTACACTCTCACGTTCAACAACATCTCAGCCGATAAAGTCCCATACCACCTCAACGCTTGGACCGGTGAGCAGCAGGCTTGGAGTACTTACCAGCGTACAGATGCTGGAGTCTTGCTCAATGTCTCCCTGGCAGCGGATCAAACTACAATCTTCGCCTTCATGGAGAACACCGAGTGTGACGACGTTGCGGGTGTTCATGCGATATCGCAATCACCCAATGTGAAAAAGATCGACTCCGACGGTGAGACAGCAACGGTGTACATTCTCGACTCTAACGCTGCGATTATCGCCCTCTCCACCGGCGAAATGATCACTATCCCAGCTTCATCAGAGAATGAGTCAATCCTATCGAGCGAGCTACAACTCTGGAACCTAACAATTGAGTCCTGGGTCCCCGACGCCAACAACACCGAGAACACGTACTCCGTCATCGAGGAGATCCATCTCGGCGAACAATCACTCCCACTCCGCCCGTGGCTTGACATCAGCGAAAGCGCGCAGAACGTCTCTGGCGTGGGAATCTACACAACCTCATTCACTCTTCCAACCCAGTCCAACACAGACACAGCCAATGAGCATGAGTCCGCCCTCCTCCTGAACCTCGGGAGTACCCCCTCGACAATCCGCGCCTGGATAAACGAGCACCCCCTCCCACCTCTCGACGTGTCGAAGCCCGAGATTCTCCTCACGCTCACGGATGCCGAGTATCTCGTCCAGGGCGAGAATACGCTGCGCGTCGAGGTGTCTAGTAACTTGTTTAATGCGGTAAGGAGCAGGATTACAGAGTTGAGAACCGGTGGTGATGGAGAGATGGTTCCGGGTACTTTTGATGAGGAGCCGTTGCAGGGGTATGGGCTTACTGGAAGCCCGAAGGTGAAGGGGGTGAGGGTTGTTAGGGTTGAATTGTGAGCGCTGTCATGTACGTAGGTAGGCCATGAGAAGTGGCGTGAGGAGGGGGCTATAGTAATTGTGAGGTATCGTGTGAAATCAGGCTGTTTATTAATATAGGTGTATATATCTTCAAGTTGCTTCGTCTCCCTGGCAGATTTCATCAATGGCAGCTAGTAAGAAGATTTCAAACCGAGCTCTAATGTAAACTGGGTACTACAATTAATTAAATCATCTTAATTAGAAAGCAAAGAGCAAGATATATATACAGCCCAAATCACCCCTCCACTACCATAAAGACCGTGTTAAGCAGCAACCCCAATCTTCCCATCACTCTCCATCATCCCCGTGAGAAACTCCCCCTTGGTGTCCAGCGTACTCGGACTCTTAAACACCCCAAACTTAAAATCATGCCACTCCCGCGCACTCCATTTCCTCCCCGCACTATCCACAAAGCCACCCTCATCATTCATGCGCAGGAAATACGCCATGCTGTATCGGTCCTCTGTCTGCGTTTCCCGCAGCGGCACAACGCGGTGCACGACGCTCGCTAATTCCCCATTCGATGGAAAGCGCAGACTATCGCCGACATTGATGATCGCGTGCCCGCGGCGCGGCTCGATGAATTCCCACCTTTTGCTAATGGGAGACAGGAATTGCAGGCCCCATTGGGCAGCGAGGAGGAAAGTTAGTGTTCCGACGTCGGTGTGTTTGTTGTGGCCGACGTGTGTGGGGGTGTTCGTTTCTGGGTCCAGGATGTCGTGCTTTGGGTACCGCAGCAGACCGAGGGTTGAGAGGGAGGGGCCGGGGTCTGTGTGGAGGGCTTCGAAGCGGGCAGGGCCTGTTAAGCCAAGTTGAGTGGAGAGGCGGGAGAGGATGGTGAGGGTTATGGCGTGGGCTTTTTCCATGAAGGTGAAGAAGGTGTTTTGGTGGTTGTGGATTGGGGAGGTTAGGTCCGAGGAGCCTTTGAGGTATTCGCGGCGGGAGAACTGAGGGAGAAAGAGGTTAGTTGGGATTATAGGTGGAGGGGTAAGAAGGGTGTACCTTGAGAGACTCGTAGCCGTCTCTTGTTTTGGCCATGGGGCCTTCTTCTGTGCCCATGGGCTCGTAGCTGGAGAGTTTGATTAGTTCCAAGATTTTGATGACCGTCAATGATACTAGGTTTGGTGGTGAGCATACCCATAGTTGTCATCGTTCCTTGCGTCCTGCATCTTAACCTCCAATGGCTGTTCGAAGTAATCCTTGATAATCGCCAGCATATTGTCCCATAGTCCCACCAACTCCGCATCGCTCGTCAGGTCAAGGTAGAAAAAGCCATAATTCCGGCAGGCGTTTAGCAGCTTCTTGCTTTCTGTGTCATTGTCTGCTCGGAGTAGGTCGACGTGAATGGTCGGTAATGACTTTGCCACGACGATGTCGGAGATAATGGCCATGGTAATGTTGTAATCAAGCCCTTGGGCTGTACCATTCGTAAGTACTTGGCTGATGGGAAGATGGAAATTATGGGTATTTGGAGGTTGATTGCAGCTTCACTTTGCGGCGAAACAGGATGCGATCTTCAGGTATCTTATATCCCCGGAGATGCCGAGTCGTAAGAAGTGCCGAACAGACACGGCCAGTCTAAGCTATCAGCACCACGAGGAATGACAAGTCCCACCAATGGCTAGACTCGGCTATGCGATGGTCTGAGATCCGTCCTATACATAAGGCGGGAAGACATCCCTTCAGTCTATCGGTGGCGCATGGCTAAGGAACGATAATAATTAGGCGACGCCGGGCTTGGGGCTGTTATTTGGAGTCACAATGTCTGGCTAGGATTCTCGACTAATTGCTTCTATTGAGCTGATGGTGCCTCGCAGCTTCTGCAGCTCTAGATCGCGATTCGCGATCGTTTCCAGCCCCAGGCGCCGCTAAGGAACGGCCCTAAGGATCCAGTCAGGAACAACAATCCTTAGAGACCACCGACCTCGGACGTCCTAGCTGAAGATAGCAATTGGGTGGAATGATCGGATCTTTCTCGCGTATTTGTCTCGTGTAGTATCGTCCTCTTAGTCTTCGTACCACCCCGGTTGCATCGGCAATTTGGATTTGCGCTGCGAGTTAGGGCTGAGGCCTAAGGTGCCCTAGGGTGCTCTTTGGACCCGCCGTCTTTTTTCTCCGCCCAGCAGACCTCTAGAACTTGAATATCCATTTCAATCTCGTCCACTGAGATGGCGCGAATCGGTGGGCTATACCCAGGTGAAAAAGAGGTTGTTCCAAGCGTTGTGGCTTCGCGACCGACCATCGGAATTTTTTCCAACCGTAAATCGGCTCTCGACACGTACCTAGGTATGTATTAATGGAGGACATGGCTAAACTGCCCCGGAAAAGTCCTGACAACAAAGTCTCTCATCATCACATCAAATACCGTCTCTCCGGTGTCCTTATCGATGAATGTCACATTCTCCCTGCCAGAGCGCCAGGACAGAAATAACCAGCCTTTGTACCATGAGTACGGCCCTCTGAACAGAAAACATGGATCTCCTTGGTATTTGGATATTCCTGCCATAGCTCCTCAGACTCATAATGAAAAAACAGCTCGCCGGTCTCGCGTTCAAAGGCTAACCGACGGATACATACCCAATCAGCGGGTGGTATCCAGGCAAATTCAGCGTCGCCGATTGAGATCATGTCGAACTCAAAGTTAACCCAAACATAGCGTGGGTCAGGGGCGTCGGGAAAGGCAAAGGCTCGCTCGTAAAGTCTACCAGCTTCCTCGCGTGCTTCGCGGTAGGCCTGGAGAAAGGAAGGAACTGGTGTTGGTGAAGTTATATTCACTGGAAGACCCCAGTTACCATGCTCTAAGGCGACATGAATATCAACAGTTTGGGGCTCGACGGCGAGCTCCCAGATTCGGGCACGGAGGTCGAAGGGAAGGAGGGGGAAGAGGTGGAAGTGAGACGCCGTCATGCTGCATGGGAACCGTGATGACAGAGCACCTACCTAGCGAAACTTTAGCGTCCCTCTACTACCCGATTAAGAGCAAACAAGAATGAGAATGTGGAGGTGGGACTTCAAAAGAAAGGAACACGTGTATTCGTGCTTTGAATAGTATGGTAGTGCAATGTGAGTCAGGGCTCAAGGGCCAGCTTGAACCGGCCAGGGCATCAGATTCTATCTATTGTGGGGTTTGTCGATTAGTAGCAGCACGGTGGACTGGGTGGAGCATGAAGTTCGTTTGCAACGACCATAGTACATACTGTGTTAGGAGCTGTTTATGTTATATGAGCTACGGTACCATACTGCCTGCCAAACTGTAGTCCTGTACCGCGAGGGGCGGGTACAGGTGGAAAGGTCACAGCCTCCAGCAGTTCACGAAAGTATGGTTGAGATATCAGCCCTATTGATCTAGTCATAGCTGACTGGCAAGAATTGTACAATTGTGTTCCCGAAAATTTATGGGGTGTACAGTTTCGGGACGGCCGTAAGCAAGGCAGCCGTCAAGGCTGCGTTTAAGCATCATCTGGGGCGACAAATGTGATGCGATGCGAATGTTGCATCCAGATATAGGTGTAGTGGAATCCAAGATCAAATTGCCATATGCTATACATGTACTAACAGCTGATTTCCGCTTGCATCACGCCTACCTTTGCCTGGCCACAGTTCCAAGGTCGCACCCCATCCCGTCCAATCACTCCCTATCCGCATCAAGCGCAGCAAAAAGCACCGTATAAATCTCACTCACGGTGGGAAACGGCGGAACAGCATGCCTCAAACGATCAAGCGGGATCTCCGCAACAATGGCGACCGTACTGGCATGCACCAGATCCGCTGCCTCCCTGCCCACAAACGTTGCGCCAACAAGCACCTTTTTCTCCGTGTCAACCACCCAGTTCGCCCACCCCTTGTAGTTGAACTCCGCATGCACCCAAGCTCCCGGGAACTCGAACTCCGCCTCCACAGCCTTTACCTTCATTCCTCTTTTCTCTGCCTCGGCGACCGTCAGTCCCACGTACGCAACATTCGGATCCGTGAAGATGACCCCCGATACAGCCTTTTCGTCCGCGGTATCAGCGAAGCGGCTCCAGGGTATTGTGTCCAGTGAACCAACAGCAGTAGCAGATGGCGATTGTGCCCGGGCGATAATCGCATTCGCAGCAATCCGAGCCTGGTACGAGCCCATATGCGTCGTCGGCGAGAGCCCGTTCGCGTCCCCAATCGCATAAAGCCAGCGCCCACTTGCTCCCTTGACAGCCAAACTCGCATCGACTCCCAGCCGCCCGCGCGACGAGAGTTTAATCCCAAGCTCTTCCAACCCAATCTCCCGCGTGCGGGGCGTCCGCCCAGCCGCAACAAGCAGCGTCGTCCCACTCAACACACTCCCATCAGACAATTCCACCGCGACAGTATCGTCGGCATTCTTGCGAACACGAGTCGCCCGAACAGACACCCGCACATCCACCCCAGCATCCCGCAACGCCTCCCTCACGATCATACCCGCCCTCGCCTCCAGCGCCGGCAGGATCTCCGCACTCGCATTCAGCAGCGTGACGCGCCCTCCAAACCCCGCATACGCAGTCGCCATCTCGCAGCCCACCGGGCCAGCGCCCACGATAACCAGATGCGCCGGGACCATATCAGCAGCAGTTGCCTCGCGTGGCGTCCAGAACGGCACGTCGCTCAGGCCGGCGATAGCAGACGCACCCGTACGGATAACGGGGTCCGACCCCGTCGCCAGCACGACGGCCTGCGTTGCGGCAACAACAACCTTCTCGCCATTGACATTTGTTACGGCGACCGTGCGCTCAGAGAGCAGGCGTCCTCGTCCGCGGACAACCGTGCACCCCTGCTCCAGCGAAATATCAACAATGGCGCTATCATCCCAGCGGCTCGTGAACGCGTCCCGGCGGCTGAAGACGCCTTGCACGTTTATCTGTGGCTGCGGAGATATAAGTTCCCGTGCACCAGAGAGGCCGCGCGATGCAGAGAGGGACTCGGCGGGGCGTAGGAGGGCCTTGGACGGAATGCAGGCCCAGTACGGGCAGTCGCCGCCGAAGAGCTCGGCTTCGATGATTAGCGTGGAGAGTCCGGCGGAGGAGGTTTGGGATGCGAGGGTGCGGCCTGCGGGGCCGCTGCCTAGCACGATGACGGCGAATGTTGTGGCCGCTAGGGAGGCTGGGGTGTGGTTTTCTGGGTGCAGGTTTATGTGGCGGGGGGTTGGGGTGGGAGACATTTTGTGAGGATGAAGAGATGGCTTTTCGCTTGGATTCAGGATGGGTATGATATAGATTCTTGAATCTGGTTGATGAAGTAGATAGGGCTGGGAAGGGCTGGATTGGGCTGCCTTCTTATACCTAGATTGAGGGCCACGGCTTGTGCGATGTTCAGTCTGAGAATGTCTGATTGTGAATGTGATTTGGTATTGTAGCAGCACGCTGCAGCTTTATGAGATGGAGGGTCGCACGACGATCCGTAATCAATTATTGCCTGCCCTAATGACATCCACCTAACCACTTCAAGCTTGTTCGTAATCATCAAAGGATGTATTCAGCTTGCTATGTCACCAGTGGACCGGGAGGAACCCTATTGGCGAGTTTGGACAATGACAGCTATATTGAATAATATGTTGGGATCATGCGGGCTGACATGTAATGCAGTTGCAGTTTACTCTACTCCTAGAAGTAGTGGCCGCATACTTGCACACTCGGGTGTTTCAAGTGGCGCTCTTGTCAATTTTCCAAGTCTTGTAAGGGCATTTAGATTATGGTAGCTATGATACGTCGCTAAGTAAACCCCTTCTTCGATCCACATTAAGCATAATAAGTATGGTAATCTACAGTAGATTATCCAATGCTTTCGTTAAGAGCAGAAGATGCTCATATAGGTCACCTGTCACTGCTAGTGGCTCTTTAACAAGATTTTGTCGAAAATAGCCTTGAGCTGCTGAACATGACAATACAATGGATGGTATGGTACTACCTACCTAGTTCACTCCCCGGGTCTTTTGTTTGAGAATTGCCCGGCCACAGAAAAGAACACGACAAACATTTCCATTGGGATGTACAGTCAAATACGGCTATCCATGAAGATTTACTCCTACATAAGATATTTCGTGTGGCTATGGAGTCTTCACCTTCATAGCCTTGCCAACGGCCCATCAGCACGGAAAATCCCCAGACTAGCAGGGCTAATCTCTGAAACACTCTTACATCCAGCCAACTGCATGCACCTCGCAAACTCGCCTTTCAGGATCTCAAGCATGAGCTGGACTCCGCGCTCGCCATCGTACTACCGCAAATTACTATCAAATTTCCCAGTGCTAGGGTATAGGGGAATGAAACTCACCGCAAGCCCCCAGAACACCGGCCTTCCAACCCAGCAACACTCGGCCCCGAGCGCAACCGCCTTGAAAATATCGTTCCCAGAGCGAATCCCGCCATCAACATGAACCCTAATGCGTCCCCTCGCAGCCTCCGCACAAGCAGCAAGGACATCAATCGTGGCCGGCGTCTCATCCAACTGCCTCCCGCCATGGTTACTGATAATCACGCCGTCACAGCCATACCGAATCGCCACCTCAACATCCTCAGGACAAAGAACGCCCTTGATCCAGATCTCCATGTTCGTGCGAGCCCTGAGCCACGGGATCTCCGTTTCCCAAGAATGCGAAGACGAGTTAAATGCCGCAAACCCGTCGCCGTGACTCTGGGCCTGGATATCCTTTGATCTCTTGTGGAGCATGGGATAGCCCAGTCCAACGGGGGGTATAAACCCATTGCGGATCTCGGACCAGCGCACGCCGAGGATTGGACTGTCGGCTGTGAGAAAGATTGCTTTGCAGCCTGCTTTCTCGGCGCGCTGGATGATCTTTTCTTCCTTGGTGCGGTCGTTCATGGTGTAGAGTTGCATGGCGTGGTTGATGGTACCATTTTCAACGGATTTTCCCGCGGCCGCGATCTCTTCGACGGAGTAGTTTGCGTACGAGGACACGCCCATGTTCACGCCTATGCGGGCGCAGGCTCGACTGGTTGCGAGTTCGCCGTCGGGGTGGGCCATGGCTTGGAGTCCGGCGGGGGAGATGCAGAGGGGGAAGGAGATTTTCTGGCCGAATATGGAGGTTGCTGTGTCGAGGGCTGAGACGTCGCGGAGGACGCGTGGGATGATGCGGTATTTGGAGAATGCGGACGAGTTCTCCTTTACTGTTACCTGGGTTGTGGCGCCGGCGGAGTAGAATTCTGTATCGGAGAGTCAGCAACAGGATTTCCAGGGAGAAATGTTAGGGCGGGATAAATATGATACCCCAAACAGGCTTTGGGAGCTTCCGAGCAGCGATTGTCTCAAGATCAGCAAGAGATAGGATTTCTCTGGCTGGGGGTGACGGGTTTGCCATGTTGGTACTGTCTAGGTGTTTGAGACCGAGTGCTTGGACACGCAGACTTGATCCGGAGAGCACAATGGAGAGAAGGTTATTCTTGGTGAGTCTGACTTTTGTTCATCCTGCTTACCATGTTCTACGCCCTTGGCAGACGAGTTGGAGTAAGTCAGTGCAGTGCAGTGCAGGCATGGCGCATGATAACCCGCCAAAGGCCAATCAAAAGGCACCACAAGTTTGCCTGCATGTGCGTCTGCTATTGGATTGGGTATCCATACATAATCAACTGTTGTCTACTGGGAGTACCTACGTAGGTAGTATTTATTTGGATATATTGGAGCAACAGCCACGGCAAGTGGTTTTATTTTAGCCCCTGGGATCTTGGAATGTCCAGAGAGGACATAGGAGCAGTTAACGATGAATTCCTTCGAGTGCTGAGTACCTAGAGAGGTAAGAAAGGAAGGAATAGACCGGTGGACAATAATCTTACCCTAACCAGAGAAGCAGCTGAACATCCGGCATCAAAAAGAGTGAATATAACAGTCCAGACAAAACACGAAATCAAACACCAAATCCCAAGAATACATGATAGCAGAAAAACTGTTAAGAAAATTCAGATGGAGAACTACTCCCCAATCCCCAGCACCGACCTCCCCAACGCCCTCTTAATCTTAGACCCATACACCGGCCCATTACACGCCCCCAGCGCCCTCGTCGCACACACCCCCGGCCCGGGACGACAACAACTGCGATAAACACAAACCTGATCCACCGCACAATCCTCATTAGCGGTGCAAGCCGCATCGCATGACGAAATATCCTGAAAACAGACGTCGTCGCCCGATGGATTGAACCCGCATCTACAACCGAGTGGTCCGTTAGGGCACAGCCAGAACTCGTACCCGTCGTTGCAAGAGCCGGGTGTGCAGATGTCGGTCACAGGGCCGGCGGTCACGGTTGTGGTTGTTGTTGCGATGACGGAGACGGTTGATGTGGGTGTTGGGGCTGTACTTGTTATGCGTGGGACGCCCAGGCAGGAGCACGCTGAAGCGTAGGCGCTTGGGGCCCGGCAGGGCGGGAGGATGTACCGGGGGACTGAGGTGGGTGTGGCGGTTGTTTGGCGGCGGGCTAGGGGGGCATCACGTTTGTCGGCGGGGCCTTGGTTGACGGTTACGGTTACGGTGGTGGTGGACCAGGTTGTTGTTACCGTGCTGGGGTGGTGAGCTATTGTACCTATAGCGATAGGGGACGGGAGGCGAAAGGTTGGAGGGCTTACGCTGGGGCAGGAGTCACGGTGACCCGCTGGAAGCTGGAGCAGTCGGCTCGGCGGGAGGGGAGAAGAGGAAGGGGGAGGGCCTTCAGCTGGATGGCGCAGGGGTTCAGCAAGCATGAGAGTCCAGCTGCAGCCGTGAGCGGGCTGAGGAGGGCAATGGTAAGAGCTACGATTGTTTGGAGTATGGCCATGATGACAAAGACAGCCAAAGCAGAAATGGATAGTAGAGAGAGACCCAGTATATTGTGAAGATTGGTCACTGACGACGCAGGAACAAGAGACAGAAGGGCAGATGGAACTTCTTATAGACGCAGACTGCCGGCAGTATTCACTGTGTGTATGTTGTTACTGAGGGTATGTTGCCGTCAGCTTGCAGATTTCGCAAGGTAATTGGTATCTGGCGCTGAACTCTTCACACTACACGTGATGCATCTTGTCCAACCCAAGGCCTACCTTTCTATCCGATAGATCCTGAAGCTGAGCTCTTCGAAGAAGCAATATCTTCACGATGTTAGCTAGTTAAGCAGGGATGATGCGTGTCGAATACGACGTGTTACGCTGACATGCAAGCCAAAGATCTCAACCGATCCATCACATGAACCATTCCAAGGTGCTAACCAGGCACATCCTGGATCGGTTCGCTTGAGTTGGCCTGGACCCTTAGGGATGAAACTTTGCAGACAGGCATGAACCCACCAGGAAGGTCGGAACACTCATCAGAGGTGCCAGGCGCGCTCATCTCTATCCCGTTAAGATATGCCCATTCCATCCGAAGTTTGAACAGGGCTCCCGACACTTTGGGCCGTCTGCAAGCGATCGTGTTCTGTACAACTCTACTATGCAAGATGCACTCACAAGGGTCGCCTGTTTATCCCAACTATAAACTCGATCTCTATCGAAGGCGAGAACTGAATCACCAATAGCAGCAGTTTGAACCGTTGGCCAAGTCGCCGAGTTCGCCGTTCTACTATCATAAGCAAAAAAATACAAGATATAGGAAGCTTTGACAGTACCTATATATGGTAGGTATGACCAAGGTACAATTATCTACGTGCCACATTCTGAACAAGGCTTAATCCCTCGTTGGCCTCATGATACACAAGTCATACAAGGATATGCCAAGTTATATACCTAGTTAAGTATGATGAGGCTTTGTGGGTGCTCTCCAATAGCTCACGTCCTTTGAACCATGCATTTAATCCTCGGAGATATATCTCTGAAACCACTAGGTCACTAGGCGGAGATTTGTACTCAATCTGTGCGATACATTAGGTGTCTGGCTAGCTACCTCTCATGTGTCTCTTCGCCTACTCTATTAGGCTCCTGGTGTCACTCTTAGGCAACTAGGTGTATCCAGATGTCTTAGATCAAGACATCCTCGAGTTGAACCAGGTAATGCGTGACCGGTTGTACAGGTTTAGAGATGTTCTGATCGTTGTTCATACTACTACGTGTCTTGTAGTATCTAAAAAGTCTCGCGCCTATTTGGCACTATAGGGAGCGCAAACGCTGGGCGGCATTAGGTTCCTATGTTAACCAGGAAATATGCAAACAATCTTCACATGGTGGATTGCGACGTTGATCATGTCCGGTCACTACTTTAGGGATTGCGGCGTCTTTACTTTATAACTTTTATCGATGTTTTATAGCTGCTTCGGATCCAAAGCCCGCGAGTTGGTTATACATACATCAGCCCGCTGGCTCGCCTGATCCTGTTCATAAAAGTTGGAAGGAAGGACCCTCCTGGGCGCAAGGCAAATGTAATTATTCTCAACGGCACCGTTCATCGTCGCAAGAACATCCGTCATTCTTTCAACCGTGGTCAACCTGTCGGCGTTGGGGATTCTGTCCCGGATCCCCTTCTGCCGCGAGAAGTTGAGTATGCGCGCGGCCACTGCGGCGCCGATCATAGTGGCATACGACATCCCGGAGAGTGGTCGGACGGCGAAGAGGGAGAGAGAGAATCCGCCAATCTAGATTCAGCTGGAGGCTGGCGCTCGCGCTCTGGTGGTTCTTTCACCGAAAGCGTTGGCGACGGCGAGTGGGCAGCGCCTGATTGTGGTTTTACAAAAGCAGGTTCTGTGGAATAGAAATTCGAAGCCTGCAATCCGTTTATAGAGGAACTTTCCGACGCACATTCCTTACCAGAGCAGTCCCAGCTCGATAGGATCGTGAATTAACTCCGTGCAGCTTGTGATTAAGATTTGCGTATCATCGACTCTCTTGAATTTCCCACCCAGATCGGACATTCACCACTAGGTAGATTGGCAATGCACGGTGGTCGGGGCGCCAATTGGCCCTTCATTCGTCCCGGTACTATCACGCAACAAACATTCAACATGGTCGGTCGCAGGCTTAGACAACTCTCTAAAATCTTACAAGCCTGGCAGGAGGGATACTGTACGGGAGGGGAGCGGGTGAAATCTCGGTTGTTGAAAAAGCTTGCACATCATACCTAACTTCAAAAATGCTTGTTTCATTCAATACACGCTCAATCCTGGAAGAATAACTTGTCAAGTGTCTTCGACGTTACTTGGGGGACTGGGTTACCTATGCCTTAGTCCGTTGCATTAAATCTAAACAACGTAATGCCCAGTAAAACCCCAGCATTCCGACCTTGGAGGCCCGAGGAGACGCCATCAAGTGGACGTCGGGGTCCAGGCCAATCTTGGGAAACTAAGGTAGTCCGTTGACCATGACACGGTGCTGGATTCAAGCGTGTTTCATGGCTGTAACCCCACACCTTGCATATAGGTACGTACCCTATACGTCCGATGTCCGATCGGGTATAAAACCCTATGAATCAGGATCGGACTTAGGCTACGTGCAACGGACCGATGCCTCAACGACCTTGAAATAGCTCTACCGCTAAGAACAGTGCTTCCTGGGCATTAGGCCAGCTGCTCGGACATCGGTCGGGTGTCTTCAGAAGCGACGGGATTATTCACGTGGTACTGCAGCAAGTACACCAACCACACCGGGCCCGGACACTGCAATATCATGATAAAGTAGCTCCTCCACTGTCAACTACATCTCCCAAGGTCATCTACCAATAACGAGAACAGGGAAATACCAAAGGCTATGGCGTCCCAACCTCGTCTCAAACTCGCCCTCATTGGCCTTGGTCGCCTGGGTGCAATCCGCGCCCGCATTCTGTCGTTCCAACAGCCGCGCATCGAGCTCGTCGCGGCATGCGACACGAAACCCGGTAGTAATGAGTGGGCTGCGAACAACCTTCCAGCCTCCGTACAGTTCTTTGCGGACCCGGAGGATTGTATGCAGAAGAGCAGTGCGCAGGCGGTGCTTATCTCAACGGCTACGGCTACGCATGCGCCGCTTGTTATGAGGGCGCTGGAGTTAGGACTGGTGAGTTTGCCGCATCTGACTCGTTCGGAATGTTGAGCTAATGCTTGTTTGGTGCTCAGCATGTTATGTGCGAGAAGCCCATCTCCGTAGATGTTGCTACAACACAAGAAGTTCTGGCGAAGGCTGCCTCAAAGCCGCATCTGAAGTTCTTAGTGCCGTTTTGCCGAAGATGTGAGTAGCCATTGGCGCATTCCTTTTGTACTTTGAGCTGGGTTGACTTTCAGTTTGCTAGACGACAACTCCTACCGCGCCGTAAAGGAAATGGTCGAAAAAGGCGACCTGGGCACAATCCACGCCGTCGAAACCTCCTGCCTCGACCAGCAAGATCCAACCGGCTTCTTCGTCCGATTCTCGGCACAATCCGGCGGGATCTTCGTTGATATGGGTGTGCACGATGTGCGTCCCCTCGTCCCCCTTCCACCCCGTTTCGTTCTCAGCTAATATTATACACCTGATGTAGATCGACATAGCCCGATACTACCTAACCCCCTCCTTCAGTCTCCCCCCAGGAACAAAAAAACAAGTCAACCGCGTAATCGCCTTTGGTCAGCGCGCCGTCTACACCGACCTCGCTCAGTCCCAGGACGCCGACAACGGTTGGGGAATGGTCGAGTTCGCCAACGGGTCCATCCTAACCACGCACGTCGGGCGCACACTTACAAACGGCTTCGAAGGGGGTACGCGCGTCTGCGGGATGAAAGCCCATACTGTGATTAGCGGGAACTCAGCGCTCAACCGCGTCGAGGTCCGTGATGGGCATGGGGTGCGCACGGAGACGACGCCCGATGCGTTCGCGCTGTATGACCGGTCTTTCGTGAATGATCTTGCGGAGTTTGCCGACGCAGTGCTTGATGGGAAAAAGTTGACTTGTTCTCCGGAAGACGCGTTCGAGGCCGCGAAGATTGCGGCGGCGTTGCAGTTTTCTTTCCGCGAGGGGGTGGCTGTTTATTTTGATGAGGAGGGGATGCCGATGCTTGAGGCTGGGAAGTCGTAGCTTGGTTGTAGCGAGTTAAAATCAATGTTGATTATTTGCATCGCTTTTCCTTTGGGCTCGTTATCATGTTGTCCGGGATTATATCTAGGTAAATAGCTGGATCTTCGAGTCGGCTGGGGACATATGAAGGCAAATCGACCATTCCAATCCATATTAGATACTCACTTCTTCCAGTCTAATTTTGATGACAAAACCCAAATTTACATGGAGGGTTGGGGTCATGTCCGGCCCTGCGGTCGAGCACCAAGGCAACCTTAAGTAACAGCAAGTGATCACTCTCAAAGCTGCGCAAGATAATCAGCAACAATAGGCCACCAAGGTAAGCTTAAAGCATATTTAAGCAACTATAAAACTCTTACAAGAGACCAACAGACGGGGATGGTAGACTCTCTACTACCTGACTAGCCATTGGAATTCACGCGGTCGAACGTAAGTATCTATTGCTGATATGCGCCTGGGGATCTATATCTAAGTGTTTCCATAAAGTTAGTCTTTGGGGATTTATTCATCTACCCATGTGGAGCGGGAGCATCCAATATATCCTGCAGAAGCATCGGGTCCCAAAAGTCCTGCCCCTGCACCTATCGTCATCTCGTCAGAGGCCAGCTCAGAAGCAAATACTGACAGTAGAACTAAAACGTACCAGTCCCAGCCCATCAGTCACTGCGAAATCCGGAATTGAGGTGGTTATATCGGCAAACCCAGGATTCAAGAAACCGAGACCGAAGTTCTGGTCGTCGGGTGACGGGTTCGAGCCCGTATCTACAGCAGCGCCTGAGGCTTCACCGTGCTGTATAGTCCATATAATGTGCTTATCAGCTCGCTCGATGAGCCGTGTCCGCCAGCCGAGGAGCTCAACGTCTTCGCTTCCCTGCCTGTCTCTACCCGTCTCTTGTTGGTTATCACGCTGCGAGTGGCTAGAATGTGCGTTGGACACCGCGGAAATCTTAGTCGAGGCGCGAGAACGCAATTTCATCAGCCACTGCAGGTTCCGGCAGTAGCGAGGCGTATTTGCGCCGTGCTGGATTAACGAGGTGAAGAGGCTAATGGCCATGTCGAGCTGTGTGAGGACGAAGGTTGCCATGGGGTTCGCCGGATCCCGCAGTACTAGCGTTCCTAGGCATAGCGCGGATCCAAACACATGAAACTACAAGGCAATGGATTGAGTTTTGGGAGTCTTGTAGATATTTGTTCGGACGGTGGACTTACCCATAGGTTCCATTGCCTAGTGCTGACAGCGGGAAAACGGGTATGAATGTCATTGACCAGGGTGATGATAATCTTATTAAGACGTCAGTTCATCTCGCTCAACGGAAGAGGGACTAGACGGGGCTACTTACCGCGCAGCGTTCTATCACAGTGAGAAAAGAAAGCGCGTAGACAGACTTGACACTGTCGCCATTATCTGCGTAAAGTGCCTTTGCATAATACGGACGGTGGAGATTGATGATGGTTTCGGAGATGTTCAGCGCAAGATTCATTTGCTGGTCATTTTAGAATTAGCTCTCAGGTAAATTTTAAAATATCCAGACGCACTTGGAAGGATTTCAGGATCAGTCTCTGTGACGGCTCTGGAGAGACCTCAATCGCAGCTTCAAACTGAGGGTAGCGTGAGGGCATTGCAAGCAACGCGGCTCGACTGCGGATTGAGAATGGGAGGGCTTGTTCAAACTCAGCGCTATGGTAGTCAGCGTGTAAATCTTTCGTGAGTAGATTTAGATGGCATACAGTCTGAGATCGAGGTCTATGACGGCGGAGTACGCGGGTTGTTGCACCTTCATCGCCATATTAAGGATCCTAAACCGGGTTAGTTACAACTAGTGGATGCAGTGAGATGCCTACTCGGATGACAGTTGCGAGAGTTCGAATCGGAGAATAGAGTAGCTCTTTTCACCGTTTGCGTTAGGCGGTTCCGATGGGAAGCCAACGTCACAGTGCTCTGGGTTGATGGCAGACCTAATCAGACTGAGTATTGTAGAATGTAGAAAAGACAGGCTTGTGCCGTCTTACGGTCTTGAGAAACAATGCGCCTGAAAGATATCGGCGGAGTTGCACTCCCAGAACACCTTCCGTCGTTCCTCGACGATGTCAGGCGGGAGGTTCCAGCGGGTACCGTCTCGATGCATGCCCATCTAGATAGCAGTTAGTACTAGGTGGTCTCTCCTTTAGAAACTATGCTTACGGCTTGAATCAATCGCATAACAAGACCCCACAGCGGCCAGGCATTGTCACCGCGCCCACCTTTGTCCAACATCCTACTTAATTGTCACTAACGGAAAGGAGTCTGTCGGAGCTTACGCACAGATGCAGGTGGGCCATCAGATGCTGGTAGCAGTTAGCGACTTGGAGAACTGCGGTTGGAGAGAGAACTAAAACCCACTAAGGTCTGCAGCCCTGGGACCATGTTGTTGGAAAGGAAGTGCCCTTTGACAAGGGCTTGTTCAGAGAGGTGTAGCCATTCCTCGGCAGAGGGATCGTAGTTGGGCATCTCAATGTTGAACATGGTGCCATGGGCTAATATGATAAAGACAAGCGCTACCTCCTGCGGGTTGACAGAGGGAGTCATGACGACCGCGTCTACGAGGTGATAGACCCGATCAAACGTTTTCTGAAATCCACCCTTGGGAGCGACATCATGGCTATGCCTTGTTAGAATTCCATCTATCACTAAGGCCGCTGGAAACTCACTGCCAAGAGCAATAGCGGTAATAGGATTCAACCAGAGTCTCAGCCTCCTCTTTGGGCGGGAGGCGTGACAACAGTTCTCGAGTACTGATGTGGGCTGCTGAAGCATTGAATGGGAAGGCGATGGGAGGGGTCTGGAACGCAGCAGAAGCTTGAGGTATTTTTGGCGAGGGGGCGCGAGTGAGTGGTGGGCTTTCGGCTCCATCTTGTGCTTCTGTCTAGCATAATGTTCTAGCATTTGCATTAACCCCCAAGGAGTATACTTACTTCTCTCAACCATTCGCTCCCTGCGGTCGGGCCCAAGTACTTGGACCGGCCTCCTTTACCTAACATCAATGTGCCATATGACCCACTTTCGCCGACAGTCTGTGAGATGGAACTGCGGTGACTTAAGCCACTAGGTCTGTTTGGTTCGTTGTTTTCGGATCCAGCTCCCTGGTCAGAAGCCGCTAAGGGAGACGTGTGTACAGGCGCTGACTGTAGCGCGCGGGCCAGAACGGCCAGTTGTTCGAAGTCACCCCGCCTGGTGGTCAGGTTTCGCTGCTGACTCGGAGTGGGGTCCAGATAATTCAAAGTACAACTGGGAGTGTCACGTTGTGATGTCCCGTTATGGTGCGCCAGTCGTTCCTGCCGTAAGGGCTGGTGGCCAAGGTCAAGGGAGGTGGGTGAGAAGCCGCCACTTTCTTCGGGTATCGTCGGCGGTTGAGAATCTTGCCGCTGAACTGGACGCACATCGGATCCTCCACTTCAGCGCCGGTTAGCTGCCGTACTTCGTACTTTCTCAGGTGGATTGTGGGCCACAAACCGCGAGGGTGCTGGGGTACAGAATTCCACCCGGCGTCGGCGGACACAGTTCGAGCACGGCACTGGAATAGTCTTTCAGCCGAAAGATAATCTTCATGTGGACGGCATAGTAATTACCCTTCCGATCGCATTTCATTTTCAGCCTGCGACATTCTAACATCGGACATTAGCTCTGCCTCAGGACAGACCCAAGCATGGGTACCGACCTGCACAGCTGTGAGACGGCCGTTGCCGCCGCTGCTTTTTGGTCACCCTCGGTTCATCATCAATCTGAAGGTCTCTTCCCGAGCCTTCGGGTCTTGAATTGATGGTCATTGTATGATGTGAATTCGCGAGGAGGGGAGAAGTGAGGGGCAAGTTCTCCGATGGGCAATCATTTCGCCCGGTCATGTGACCATAACTCGGACTTACTTGGCTGAGTCATCCGGCCTATCTCCGGTCCCTCAGACATAACAAGACGCTGAGCCCTAGAAAAGAGAGAAGAGAAAATGTCGCCGATGGACAGAGCATGCAAACATCTAACACCTTACTGTCACCATGGCACTTGATATGCATGCATCCTTCCCCGGCAGCAATGCCACCATTTCCGACATCAAGCCGCAGGTCCTCGCCCGCGAGCTGACGCCTCCCCCGAAGCCTCCAGTCGACGACAACTTTATGTACGACTTCAAGTACAATCACTCGCTTCCGACATCAGAAGTACTGGGAATAGAGGTACCAACCAATTGCAATGCCCAGAAAGAGGCTGAGGCGCTCGTGGCGCGGCTCACGGAGACCATGGGCACCGGCAATGCCCAAGCATTCGCTGACCTATTCCTCGAGTACGGTGTCTGGCGTGACAAACTTGTCTATACATGGGACTACCGCACGTTCAACTTCCAGCCGGCTATCCTCAAAGCAGCCAGCAGCCTCTTTCCTCGCACAAAAGCCACCAACTTCAAATTCTTGACACCGGCCCCCACCATCGCCCGTCCTTACCCAGACTTCGCCCAGTTGCAGATCGTCGTGTCTTTTGAGACCGAGCTTGTGCTTGCTTCCGCAGTGATTAACGCTGTTCTCACCAATGACGGCTGGAAGATCTACACGATGCACACCGTTGCCGAAGAACTCAAGCAATTCCCCGAAGTCTCCGTTGCAGACGGACACATGACCGGCCCCGTGAGCTGGGAAAAGCAACGATCAGCGGATGTCGATGCAGCAAACCCAGAGGTCTTAATCATTGGGGGTGGCCAGAACGGTCTTGCACTGGCCGCCCGCTGCAAAGCCCTCGGCATGGACACCCTCATCATCGAGCGCAGCGATGAGATCGGCGACGTCTGGAAGAAGCGATACGAGTATCTATCTCTGCACTTCCCCCACTGGGCTGACGACCTACCCTACTTCCCTTATCCCAAGCGGTGGCCGACGTACACCCCTGCGCAGAAGCAAGGCGCGTATATGGAGTGGTACGCTTCGGCACTGGAACTGAATATTTGGACAAAGTCATCTGTCGTCAAGGCGGAAAAGGATGCTCAAAAGAGCTGGACTGTTACCATCAACAAAGGGGGTAATGAAACACGAACTCTCCACCCGAAACAACTCGTCATGGCCACATCCCTGTGCGGCGTCCCCTACACTCCCTCCGTGCCTGGTATGGACTCGTTCAAGGGCACAATCCGCCACTCCACAGCCCACGACAGCTCCGCCGCCTTTGTCGGGAAGAAAGTCTGTGTCGTGGGCACCTCCTCTTCAGGCTTCGACACAGCCTTCGACGCATCCCGTCGTGGCATCGACGTCACCCTGCTTCAACGATCACCTACCTACATCATGTCCCTGACGCACTCTGTTCCGCGCACAATCGGCTCATATGCGCCCGATGCGGCTGGCAACAGACCAAGCCTGGAGGAACAAGACCGGCTCTTCTTCGCGATGCCCATCGGACCAGGTGAGGAACTTGCGCGTCGGAACGCCGCAGTTCTCGAACAGCTAGACCGTCGTCTCCTCGATGCACTGCACGAGAAAGGTCTCAAGACCTGGCGCGGCCAGCGTGGAACAGGCGGGTCTACCCTCGGCCAAACGCGCAACGGGGGCTTCTACTTCGACGCGGGTGCATGTGAGCACATCATCAACGGCAAGATCAAAGTTGCACAGGGGTACATCGAGCAATTCACTGAGAACAAAGTCATTCTCAGCGGTGGCCGCGAACGCGAATTCGACCTTGTTGTTTTCGCAACCGGGTTCTGGAATACCATTGACTCTGTGCGAGCGACATTGGGCAGTGACATTGCGGACCGCTGTGGTCCTATCTGGGGAATTGATGAGGAGGGGGAGTTTAGGGGTGCGTATCGTGAGACTGGGGTCAAGGATTTGTGGATCATGGTTGGGTATTTGCCGTATACTAGATTTCACAGTAAGTTATTGGCGATGAGGTTGAAGGGGTTGGTTGAGGGGGTTTCGCCCGCACCGTATAAGGATTAGATATGTTCTTTGACTCCGGAATGAAAATGTTTAAGTTCTAACAAGCTCTGTGGGTTTTACCTGATCGCACCAGCTGCAGATAGCTTTTCATTACATCTTCCATCGTGCTCATTTGCCATCCTTGCTCATTTCGATAGATTATGGATTCTCGGTACCTATCAAGTCTTACACTCGAACAAAACTATATTCCTATTGTGACTCTTGGTCTAATAAGGGAACATATAGATTGGTAGAGTGTATTACATACCATGCAGTTCACTGCATTATGTAGGTAGTCCTCCGATAGCAGCTCTGTCTTTACCTACAACAACCCATGGCACCTTCATCCGGTAGTCATTGGGTGGGACATTGACAAGATATGGCACCAAATGAGATGATAGGGGTCGATGGTATAGGTAGCATTGATGAAGATCTATGATCTAAATTCACCACAACTACCATATCTCTATGATGGGTATGCACATAGATCTAGCGGAAGCCGGATTTAAATAAAGTACGTATACGCAATGGCCCTATTGCAACCCTGGCTCAAATTTATCTCAAAGAACTGGATATCTAGAAAACTCTAAGCAGGCCCATACCAATTGCTAAAACCCAGATCCCACCCCCAAAGCGGCGTATTGATCCTCTTCGCTTTCCCCTTCGCCGCCAACCCATCAAGAACCTCCAACTCCTGCTCCCAAAGCTCCACGACCTCAAGATTACTCTTGATCCTCTTCTCACTAACACTCTTCGGCAGAACCACAACCCCCTTGTTAACATGGTAACTAATCAACACCGTCGCAGGGGAAACGCCCTTCTTCTCCGCGATACCTTGGATCTCGGCATCCTCCATAATCGGTGCACCAGTCGACCCGAGGGGTGAGTACGCCTCTAGCAGAATCCCTAACCCTTCACAGTAGGCCCGGAGTTCATGCTGCGGGAGGAACGGGTGCAGCTCGACTTGGTTCACGGCTGGCACGACAGTCCATGTCTTAGAGAGCTCCTCCAGGTACGGGATTGACCAGTTTGCGACCCCGATTGCTTTCGCTTTTCCGCTGCGGTAGATTTCTTCCATTTGCGCCCAGGTGCTGCTCATGGACCAGCTGCGGTCGACGGAGCGCGTTCCGTCCGGGTTTGTGGGGAGGAGGGCGCTTGTTTCGTTCTATGGCTGTTAAGTTTGTGGGATTGGGTATGGTAGGTAGGGTATAGAAGGATTTGGGGAGGGACGGACCGGGACGAGACGGACGGGCCAGTGGATTAGCTGTCAACTGGTGTCAATTTGATTCTGTTGAGATGGGTGGGTATTCGATGGCATACGTAGAGGTCAAGATAATCCGTCCCCAGCGCATCGAGAGTCTTCTGTAGACCTTCCTTGACGTTCGGATGGTCCGTGTTCCACAGCTTGCTGGTGATGAAGATTTCGGAGCGAGGAACACCGCTGTCCCTTATGCCTTGGCCGACTTCGTGCTCGTTGCCTGGGTCCCATGTTAATACCTACCACATAATACCCTGGGTTGTAATGGGGAATACTGGCATACCATAAATCCTGTATATCTCGTTAGCGGTAACTGCATCGGTACGATCTTAGAGCAAAGTAGACTCACAAGGCGGCATCAATATGTCTATAGCCACTCTTGAGAGCAAAGGATACGGCCTGCGCAACCTCGCCCGGCTCTGATTTCCATGTTCCCAGACCAACGGCGGGGATCAGAGCGCCCGTGTTGAGTTTGAAGTGGGTGGGGGGTGCCATTTTGCTGTTGCTTAGCAGTAAGGTCCGTGAACATTTAGGTAAGATTCAAGACCTTTGGCATCACAATGATACTAGGCTTTACGGGCTTTAAGCCAAGCTGAGGCTGGGGCTTCCCGAATCGATGGTTTCCTCAATGGCCGGGCCGTCCTGCTCATCGAGAATCCTTGGTTAGGCCAAATGTCGACGCCGACGCCGACGCCGGTGCCGATCAGCCCTAAGTGCCGATTAAGTCCGATACCAGAATAGTTCGGTATCGGCGTTACTCCCCCGGTCCGCCCTACAGAGCACAGCAACAGTACCTGTATCCTACGGAGTATATGACAAGGAGGAATGATGTGGTCTGGAGTATATGCTGAAATACATTTGTTTATGATGTGGTTGCGGATAGTTATAGACTGGTATTTCAACATGGCATGGGAATATATATTTTCCCTGCTTTCCCTCACACATTGACTTGGCATAGCGTAAAAATATTATATTGCAGACAGATTATACTTCGACTTGAATTACGAAACATTTAATCAGGATATATAATGGTAGTGACTCTCAATCATCGCGATTCCAGCAACAAGTAAATCAAAGAATTCCTCTTTAAACGCTGTTGTAACGGTGGTCCTTCTTAAGGTTATCAAAGCACCAACTTCGCGAAAGCCCACTACATTCTCTGCTATAAGTAATCTTGGAAGGTATCTAATTACAGCCAAACAGCATGCTTAATCCCCCCCTCCACCCCCTCAGCTAGTCCAGCAACCTTTGTCCAAGCATCCCCCCTCTCCCCACTAATCTCATAAACCTCCACACCGCCACCCTCCTGCCCAGCAACAACAACATAGCGCCCATCACCACTAAGCCTCATGCCACGAATGACATCAACATTTGTGCGGACGTGCTTGATTTTCTGTACTTGCTTCCCGTCGTCCGAGAGCAAAATGATTGCCACAGCGTCTCCGGGCGGTAGTTGAGCGTCTCTAAATGCAACTCGAACCACAGGATTCGTGTCGTGGAGGGCAATGTGCCGTTCCCATCGATTGCTGACGTAGAGAACATTCGGAATTGACGGATGTATACATATCTCAGCGGAATCCATACTCGATGCATGGAACGGTTGGACACTTGGCGGAATGATATTCGGTGCGAAGCCGGGTATGGGCTGGATACCCTCTGCGGGACCATCGCACGCAGAGAGG
Source organism: Aspergillus multicolor (assembly GCF_047715735.1). Lineage (NCBI taxonomy): Eukaryota > Fungi > Ascomycota > Eurotiomycetes > Eurotiales > Aspergillaceae > Aspergillus > Aspergillus multicolor. The sequence goes on along the minus strand of NW_027395980.1, from coordinate 24,063 downwards.
TCGAACGCGATTACTGTGTGCGAGAGCTCGCCGATCACATAAATGAGTTCCTCTGTCACCAAAAGTTAGTATAGGTGCGGTGAGTCTGGAAAGAAGGGTCCATACCATCCGGCGTAAAAACAGCATGTCTCGCGCCCGTGCCCGGCGGGCATTGCAGCCAGCCGGCTATTTCAAGATCCATGCCGTCAGTTGCGCGCCGGAGAATCCACACCCTGTCTGAGCCGAGATCTGGGGCGTAGAGCAGGCCCTTGTTATCTTCGAGGATCTGGTGGATGTGGCATTGGCGCTGGCGAGATTTGATGGGGCCGTGTCTGTCTGCGCTCGAGGCGTACGGGAATGGAGGAAGGAGTTCTGTTCGGGGCGTATCTTTGAGTAAGAGTTGTTTTTGTTTGGTGGTTGTGATGGGGTATAGCGCGATGGAGCCACCTAGGTACTATATGCATGAGCGCCACTGGTTAGCAAGAAAACGGAGGGGTGAAAAAATTGGATTGGTTGAACTCACAGTAGCGAGCGCAAGCGCAGAGCCATCGCATAATGTTATAACTAGGAAGCAAATCCCTTTAGCATTGATGAAGCACCCTGCACACCAATATACTACTCACAGTGCCCTGGAGCACCTAGCGTCGCCTGCTGGCTTGTAATACTGTAAGTCTTTGCATTGTGGTCGATCTCGAAGGTGTACAGTAGGCCCGACTCGTCGCCCTCGGAAAGCCCAATCGAACGGTCAATGCTCCCTTGAGACGAAACTGGTTCTACCCAGGAGGCATTGTACGGAGCGGGATACTCGGCGAGGATATTCAGTTCTTTCTTGGTGAGGTCAAGAGAAAGAGTGGTGAAGGAGGCCCGGTCGCCGGATACTAAAAGCTTATGCTGCATAATGTACCTGGTAAAGGGTTCAATAGAAGCGAATGGATAATTTCTTTCCAACTCACTATATCATTCGAGCAATCCAAATAGGCTTGCAAGAGCCTTCGGGCAGCGGACCCTGAGACTGTATTGCGTTGCTGGTCAACTCTACTAACGCGGTCGGACATACTGATCCCCTTATGTCCGGTTTTAGGGCTACGACTGGATACGTCCGATCGGCATCGACCTCACGCGATACCTTACCTAGGTACTGATCTGACCCGCAGAAATGGCAAGGTATCGCATAGCATAGTACAGGGCTCGTCATTGATCCGAAGGGACTTAATGCTTCTTTCCCGAACCTGCCCGATTGCAATTCTGACGTGGCTTGCCGAGTGCCTTTAACTATGTAGAATTTGCGGGGACCCAGGGCGCCCACAAATGATTCCAGCATGGCATAAAGAGTACACCTGCATCCAGGCAACACGATCACCTACAGGCAGGATTAGCGTGCTGAGCTCATGAGGTAGACATTTTAACCAAGACTTCGTACACTGTACGGCAACCGTTGTGTGGACCTATGGTACCAGTAGACCCTTACACAAAACGTATTGTCAATAAAGCATGAAATACATGTATGGGTACACGCTATCCTTATCTGACTAGGCAAGCTGACCTGTAATGTATCAGACTGTAGACCAAGGACCAGCCAAGGCCGTGCTTACAGCGCAACCATTATCTCCGGCAGCGATATGTCTAACCTACGCGTGGGGGGAAGGGGATGCCACCCCCACGCTCAAATGCCAGCGTCAGGGCATATCCATTGTGTGATTTGCCATCTCACAGTACTGGTGGCTTGGAGTACCCCGGCCGGGGTACCCCATCTGCGACCCCCACGTTCTACCATAGTAGTATCAACGCCCCCGGACAACGTATATAAACATACATCCACCATACGTCCAATATCCCGGGTCGGATTCAACAATGGAGCACGATTTTACTAAAGACCCAATGCCCGCCAAAGATGACAACCCAACCCTTGAACACGATGAAGGCGCCATCTCCACTCTTCCTTCTTACGGCCCAAACGGAATCCGCGGCCTCGTGAGCTCCCCCTACGTCCTAGGCGCAGCCGGTCTCGCCTCCCTCGGCGGCTTCAGCTTCGGCTACGATCAAGGCGTAATCTCGATAATCAACGTGATGCCGCAATTCCACACCGCAATCCCAGGGACAGAGACCGAGTTCGGCAAGGGGTTCATGACAGGCATGTTACTGCTTGGTGCGTTCGTGGGGTGCCTGTTCATGCCGGACCTGGCGGATCGAATTTCACGGAAGTGGGCGCTTACCGTTGTGGTCGTTATATTCGATGTTGGGGCCGTTATTCAGACGGTTGCGAGGAGTTATGGGGTGCTCGTGGCGGGAAGGGCGATTGGGGGTGTGGGGGTTGGGACGTTGGCGATGGTAATCATATACTATTCTTTCCCCTACCCTCCATTCCATTGACTGTATACCGGAATGATCTTGCTAATATGTGTGCAAAGGGAGCCCCGCTCTACATAGCCGAAATATCCCCCCCACACCTGCGCGGGACCCTCCTCGTCCTCGAATCCATCTGCGTGGTATCCGGGTCGGTCATCGCATACTGGATAACATTCGGGACGCGGCTCATCGACAGCGAGGTTTCGTTCCGCCTCCCCTTCGGACTGCAGATGGTCAGCGCGACGTTGTTGGGCATATTCATCCACTTCTTCCCGTACTCGCCGCGGTGGCTTGCCCTGGTCGGACGAGACGACGAGTGCCTTGCGAGTCTGAGCAAGTTGCGCGGGTTGCCGGCGTCAGACGGCAAAGTGCAGGCTGAGTTCAGGGGGATCGTCACGGAGGTGAAATTCCAGCAGCTCATTGAGACGCATCAATATCCTGATACTCGCGGAGTTAAAAGGCAAGCGCTTCTCTGGGCGAGCCTATTCAACAAGCGGACCTGGAAGCGGACTATTGTCGGCGTGGGCGTGACCTTCTTCCAACAGTTCGTGGGCATCAATGCGTTTATCTACTACGCGCCGACGCTGTTCGAGTCGATTGGGCAGAAAGGCGATATGTCGCTCATTCTGTCGGGCGTGTTTAATTGTCTCCATCTGCTTACGGTTATCATCTGCTTCCTGATCATTGATAAAGTTGGTCGACGGCCGCTGGCTATCTTTGGTGGGTTCGGCATGGGCGCTTGCTATATCGTTATTGCGGCGCTGTCTGCTGTGTACGGGTCGCAGGGGTGGACTAATACCTCTGCTGGATGGGCGTGCGTGGCTATGGCGTTCTTGTTCATCCTGATCTTCGGCAACACGTACTCCCCTCTTGGATGGGCTTTGCCGTCTGAGGTGTTTCCAAATGCGATTCGGTCGAAGGGGGTGGCGTTGTCGACGTGTGTGAATTGGCTAAGCAACTTCGTTGTTGGGCTTGTCACGCCGCCAATGATGGCGGATATTACCTACGGCACCTATATCTTCTTCGCGGTGTGGTGTGTGCTTGCCGGTATTTGGGCTTTTTTCCTTGTGCCTGAGACGAGTGGGAAGACGCTTGAGCAGATTGATGAGGTCTTCGGGGATGTCAGTAGCCAGGAGGAGAATGAAATTATGAGGGAGGCGGAGGCGGCTTTTCTTGGGAGGGAGGGGTTGAGGATGTCCAGTGTCTAAGTAAGATTCAGATAGGTTCCCTCACTTGATGCAAGGTGATACAAAGTCAGCCAGAATATGGTCTAAGTTACTCCGGATTTTGAAGGTCTTGGTCTATAAAGTCTATTATTGAAAAAAGCGCACGATAGCACAAGTCTACCTAGCGAACGAACGAAAATCTATAAGTACACTGTCCGGCAGCCGAAACACCTGGCTCCGTCTCAATTCAACTCAGCTCAGCTAGAGTCCAAGCTTAGAGCTTTCCCTGACCAGCATTGTTAGGAACGCTCTGGGCAGCACTGTACGCACTCGCACTAGCAACATTCTTGCCCTTGAAGTTAGCAAGGAATCCCTCATCCGCCTGGCTGAAAGAGCCCGAGGATCCAAAGCCGTTAATCTGGCACGTGTGTCCCAGGTAAGAAGAGCAAACGGCGTTAGTGCCAGTGTTGGGAGAAGTGAAAAGGTTACCAGCAAGACTGCTGGCCTCAACAGGCGCATTGATGTTCTGGAAGACATTGCCCTCAGCGAGGACAGAGGCACCGGCACCAATCTCAAACGCGTGCCCGGTGCTGTCGTACCAGTAGTTGTTGACGGCGTGCAGGAGCGTGTTGCCGCCGACCTTGGGGCTGCGGCCGGAGAAGTGGTGGATGTAGTTGCCCTTGAGCGTGACCATGTCGTTCGAGCCGTCCAGGTACAGGCCCCAGTAGTGGTAGCCGTCGCAGGTGGCGGACCAGTCGGAGACGCCGTTGAAGTAGTTGTTGGAGATGGTGACGCGGTTGCAGGCGTTTGTGCCGAGGACGATGTGCTGGCGGGCGATGCGGGCGGTCGTGACGTGGTCGATCCAGACCATGTCGACGTCGTTGAGGGTGATGGCATCGCCGCCCCAGACGTACTGCGGGTTGATGTCGGTGATGGCGATGTTTCTAACGCGGTTAGTAGGGGAAAGATAGGAAGGGGGGATAAGAAGACTCACTGGACGATGACGTTCTGGGCGCCGTTGACGATGCGGATACCCTTGCCCTTGATGGCGCCCTTGCTGCCCTGGCCGATCAGGGACTTGTTGGACTTGACGGTGATGCCGAGCATGCCGGCGGCGTCGCTGTTTCTGTTAGCGGGGTGATGCAGTGTCAAGGAGTGGCCGACTCACTAAGTGATGGTGGTCTGGGGAGCATCCGGCTGGTAGTTGTCACACCAGCCGTCCTTGTTAATGGCGAGCTGGCAGCCAGACGCAGTGCCCCAGGGGGAGCAGCCCTTGGCGGTGGTGGTGCCCTCGGTGCCGCGGAAGTCGAAGCTATACGAGTTAGTTTTATCTCAGTAGAAGAGTTTGGCGGACGTACGTCTTGGTGAGGACAATGACACGGGCCTCGTCATCGCCAAGGTAGGAGACCAGCTCATCGTTGGTGCTGGGGTAGACAGGAGAGGCACTGCCACCTCCAGTCACGCCCTTGGCAAAACCCTCAGCGGCGCCAGATACACTGGTAGCCGCGGCGGTGGCGGCTGCAGCCAACAAGGTAAATGCGGAAAACTTCATCTTGCACAAAGTTGATGGTGCTGAGGAAGTTGATGATGATTTCTTCTACAGGGATCTTAGCCACCTTTTATAGCTGTGCCTCACGCCATGCGAGTCGATAAAGTGCTGCAAGAGCCGAGGATATCCCTGCAGTGGCGTTCGGTGGAGTCTACAGGTGCGTTGTATAGATTAATGGGGACCTTGATTCCACCGATTCCGCCCCTGCTTTGGGCTTAGTCGGATCACCCTTAATATCTTCCGGAGATTGAAGGTTTCACTGGGCTGAGAGATGTCTCACCGGCTCTTTGGAACTGTGGGTCACCGTCAGTTTCATGACAGACGGAATCCTGCTGCTGCGAGTCGCTAGCGAACCCCTGCCAGACACCAAAAGATGCAGGAAAATGATGAAACTTGTCATAAGAGAGGCTTGATTTGTGTGTGTTTCCATGGCCATACCCCTTACATGCTCATACCCCTGGACGATTATTCTCTATCTCTCACCGATATGGTTGGGCTCCACCGGCATCCGATGACAGATTAAGGAGTGGGCCCGATAGTGCTCGCTAACTCAGAGGAGTCTAAGCTAGAAACCCTGGTGTCCTGGGATAAAAGACTTGCAATATGATGTCAATATACAGTGGCCGAGTTGATTATCCCGAGCTCGGGAATATCCTCCAGGGGTTCAATAGTCGAACCCTGTCCCTGATGATCCTGTTGTTCGTCTCAGATGTCCTATTTGCCGATCGGTTTGTTGACATGCACATCTTAACCCCAAGAATACCTTGACTTTGTCGATCAAAATGATCAACTACTATAGATTTAAGCTCTACACCGATCCATGCGTGGATATCAGCCATCGTTGCCAAGCATCGTGGCTGCAGCCCTTCTCTAGGCAAGTATCCACGCTGTTCCCCTGCCGAGCTTCGAGATGCAGAGCTATCGTACGTTAATCTATCGTATATTAAGTCTAATTACTGACATTTTGACAGAATCTTGGTGCGCGATATAAGCCAAGAGGACCCTCGGGAAACATTCGGCGCATCGGATGACCCTCTCGACAAACTAGGTACGATTACGAAGTATGCGGGACCTTAATACTGGCCATAGTATGGAGTCAGATCCTCTGAGACCGCATTTTCAGTTTTCCCATGAAACTGCGGAAACTCGGGTATCGAAATATTGCATATCTTCCTCCTATGACATTGAGAAAAATCAGCCCTACTCCTATCAAACTCACCACATAGCATATATACTCACACACCTCTCTTCATGCCGGAGTACTATCAACCTCCGATCCGACTAGTTCAGTGGGTGCTCTGCCAAGTTGCGGTAAGACATTCGCGCATACCTGAGCCGGGCTCTAAATCTGCCGGCTCCATCGGACGATATCCTATTCCATAAGCTGGGCTGGGCACGCTCCGCGGATTGTAGGGTTTAGCGTACACGGGATACATATTGCCACTTTATGATTCCGCGATTCTATATGAGCAACATAGATTGCAAAGAGCGGTGTAATGCCCCGGGAATATTACCTTAGCTCCCTTGCGCAGGATGCTCTAAAAGTAGTTTATAAAGGGATACTATAAGTTAGGAGGAGTATGCTAGTTAAGGGTTATTATAATATTATTATATATATTACTTACCTGCAGTAAATCCTCTAGGTAGACTTTATCACGGAGCTAGGTAAATATTTAACACTATAAGACCCTTAGTCTAGAATTAATTATTATAAAGAAGGTAGCATGTTAGAAATTCCTAGTTATTAGGCTTATTAAAAATATTAAAGAGGATAAACACGCGTGGCTTAATAAGGTAGGAGAGGAGTATAAAGAGGTTAACAGCCTTGCAGAGGACCTATGCCGCTAGTATCCATAGGATAGCTAAACTAAGTATTAACATTGCTATTATGGTATTTAGTTAAAAAGAGCGTTTAAGTACTAGGTAATATCTCCAGCCGGCACTGGCCATTTATAGTTTGCAAAGGACGGCTTGAATCCGGGCTAAAATAAATAGCATGCTGCGTTATTGCCACACGCCGACTGGTTAGTAGTATGGTGGGTGACCACATGCGAATCCTAGCTGTTGTATGTTTTTTGTTTGGTGTGTTTGTGGTGGTAATGGCCGTAGAAACCCATATGCAAGACAGGACAAGGATTAAATAGCATTAGCATAAGGTTAAATATGTTATAGTTTTACTTTTACTTTAAATTGGCTGGAGAACCAGTGGCTTTGTAGATTTTAATACTTAAGCACAAAGTTACCATGTTGATATTAAAATATTTAAGCAAGTGTATATAATGTATTATCTTCCTTATTATTTAGTAAAGTTACCAGTTGATTTTACCCCCATGATTAACTTCTGCTAATTAATTAGAGTTAAATTCAAAAGAGTTCTGGGTGGCTAGACCTTCCTAGGCTGGCAGGAAGAATAGGTCTAGTTTAAAAAAGTATTTAGCTATTTATAAGGACTCCACACTTTCTTTTCTAGTTTCCCAACTTTGTTTCCCAACACCCGGTTTTTATGCTGAAATACAGGATTTCCTTTGGATTCCAAAGGCTCTTGAACTGGATTAAGTACAGCTGAGCGGACGGGAAGCCCTGTTCTCGGCACTCTGTGGTCGTATGTACTTCAAGTGTTCATTATTATTATTATCAAGAGAAACCCCTTGGTTGAGATTGTCGTTAACGAAGTACGGAGTGTGATAGATAAGGTGAGATTGGGTTTACTAGTACCTCGCAATATCTCTGAGCGCACGTAGCAGGGTCAACTTCGGCTTGAATTGACGATCGGAAAGCTTTTCCGAATAACCTTCTTGAGGCGTTCTGTGTTGAATCGACGGAACATACATGTGTGTGTATGAAGAAGTTCCCGTCAAACAGGCAGGTAGTCAGTTTGGCGAGTTGTCTAACTCCCTGCCCCCAGGGGTCAGTAGGCGGCCGAGAAAGAAGGCAGAGGGACATACTGCGGTTGGGGCCATTGTTGTCTTTATTGGTCCCCTACTTGTTAGCTATAGTCGCGCGAGCTCGGTGCCACGTATTATATATTCCTCTACCCTGGATCGGCAAATAAAAGTGAGTTAGGGAGGATGGTGTGCCTAGAGCGAGAATCCCCGAATCATATTGATGTTTATTCTCCTTAGTCAGTATGCTATTAGCTATTTCCCATGTAATTCACAAGGCTCTAGTGCTACCGCGCTATCTTTGCATGCTGTCGCTGCGGTAATGTGTCGCATACCCCCCATGTACCCGCACGGGGGCCGGTCAAGATTGTCGTTCTTGCCGTGGCCAAGGACATTGCGTCCAGATGGACCAGGAGACAATATGACACTCCTAATCCGCGTGCGGAGAAAGACCGGCGCGAGGAAAGTGGAGTAGGAAGGCCTATCAAGGTCAATAACCGGGCGAAATCGACCGGCATATAGTCATGGACAGAAGCTGTACCACTCAAGAGCCAGGTAGAGCGTACCCCAGCGTCCAGAGCGGCCACGTTTGTATTCCGCGAGTTAACCTCAACGTCACCAGCAGGCGTAACCTCCCCACCCCCAAGAATATTATACCCATGATAGGCAGTGGACTGTGTTGTACCCCTGAGGCGCTGCACGGACTCAAGGATCTGGCAGTTTGGAGCCTTAAGGAGATAGCGCCCCCCATTCTGTACGTAAGTCAACGGTTGAAGACCACGAGGAAGTGATGAGGCCAATTGACTAAGATTAAGATAACAGAAATCGAGAATATCCGGCCAGATTCGCCGACCAACAGATGCGAACATATGTACTACATGCATTTTGGCAACATTTTTGCTGAGGCGGTGCAGTCTGTTCAGGCGGGTTAGTGTTGACTGGTGTGGAGCTTTCTCTGCCATAACATGTATGCCAGTGATCAACGTGATAAGGGTGTTCAACCGAAACCAGGGCAGGGAGAATGTGGCAGTACCATCGAAACCGAACGTGTTGCGGAACTAGAGACAACCGCCAAATCGCTGCAAAAAGACGATACAAAAACTATGGACCTCAAGTGGTTGCCCGCTATCAGCGGCCATACGTTTAAGCACAGCAACAAGGTTAAACACGCGGATGTGTGCAGCATCCAGGTGACGCCAATCGGTTATGATTTTATTCGACACTAATCATACAGAAGACTGGGCGCACGGGTGGGGACCAGTACTGAACCGCGGCCCAGATCCAGGTCATCGCCGTTCTGTAGACAGAACAACTCAACTGCGGCTTCCACGCACTCGCCCATCTGACACCCGGAAAGCTCAGGGTAACGAATATGGGGCTTTCGCTCATTTGAAGCATCCTCTGCCCAGCGATGGGCGTGCAAATTGTGGCCTTCGTTGTACGTGGTGGCTTCGACAGGCTTGAAGCCAGGGCCAAGATAGCGATCCGATGCGACTGGTTCAACGCAGACGTGACCTAATACCGCCACAGATTTAAGCTTCATCCATCAAGGAACAACCAAAACGCCGCCGGGCGCATTATTCCAGCGGAGCCAGCCTGGACAGAGTCAAAGCTGCGCCTCCGAAAACCCAGTACTCGGCCGGCCGTTTCGCAATGACAAGTATTTCGATATCATCACCCGGGTACCATTTACGCGCATAAGCAGGTATATATCCGGCACGCGGATCATCATTGCAACCGGGCCGATAGCGCCAACCGTACGTCGCAGCACCACCGGGGAGACAGCCCAAGATAAGGGCCTGAGCTGCAATCTGTGGCATGTCGTAAGGAATATACACCGGCGTATAATGATGGTGTAACTCAAGCGCATCGTCAATGGTAGAAAAGGCCGGTGAGACGCACATTCCACCCGGGCACATTCGGCCAATTAGCAGGCGTGGTATCGGACTCGCAACAGCGAACGGCTTGAAAATACGCGTGAGCAGGCCTCGCAGCGGAGCGGTGGTTGCCTCGAACTGGCCAACGGCAATGGTAGCCATAAGGTTAGGGGCCAGACTTCCAGTTCATCTAATGTTCTCGTAAGCTGCATGCAGTAGTAGCAGACCATCACGCTTAATACTATCGGTATAGTCACTGTTCTTAGTGACTGGGACCGACGCGTTGAACGACGCAGGGAGTTGTGGACTCGACACTGGCACGGTAGTGACGTTTGCGGTCTGACTTTTGAGTAATATTGCGATAGAAGGCCGGATTAATGTCATCCTCACTGGCTTCCGCAATGTATTGTTCCTTGGGCATATGGACGTCAGCCTCAATCTGATCACCATTGGTCTTGGTGTTATTGCTGAAGCGACGATTGCACTGAGTTGTAGTGGTTCACAGTCCCCATGCATACACTCTTCCCAAAAGCCGCGAACAATTGCAGACCTGTCTACTACAGCTCAACCAACGAGTAGACATGCTCTTCGAGCTCTCGCTGAGCCTGGTTTTATTAGTCCAATTGCATAGCAATATCATTACCCCGGATGAAGTGGTGGTTATACCCACATCAGAGACACTCGCCCTCGACGTGGATGTGGGTAACACTTCTCCGGCTATTGAGCATTTTGTGGACACTTATAGGACAGTGATTGCAGCAATTCAGTCAGGTAATAACACTGGATATGAGTAGCAAGTCATAGATGAGCTTGTACTGCGTCTGAAATCTCATATTGGACGGGCACCCAGTCAGGGGCCAAGCCCGAGCGGTCGAATCGCATTAAATCAAAGCATCTTGTTCAGGGATCCCTTATAGGCCTACGCCACTGACTTGGAATGTCACTTGATCTGTGGAAACTCAACTTCATCTGCATACTGAGCGACGCAGCGACGAAGAACCTGAAAGGTATGGAAAGGGCCCTCCTGCAGTGTGGAAAGAAACTGCGTCTCCATAATGCCTCGCCTAGTCAGTACAGCTTGCACCCTGTTATGGTATGTGCCAACCCTTTCGCACGGCGTGATGTCAACACCATGGAGCGGGGTTTGAGTATTGATAAGGCCATTGCCAGTGTACTGGTAAGCCTCTTCTGCTAACAGGAACACTGGCAAGGGGAACCATCTTGATTTCAGACACTCGCAGGCTCTCAAGATAACAACATTCGACCTATACGACGTTCATATCGACACCTATGAGAAAATCGTCTATTAAGTTCCTACGCCCTTGGCAGCTATTAGACCCCCAATCGTGCCACTGGCACTATCGCGACAAGAAGAACCCTTGGCAAACAATGTAGCGGGGGAGTGTGAAATTAGTATTCGGTATGCGAATGGATCAATTCAGATTTATTATCCACGTCTTCTGACCCTCGTTAGCGGGTTAACTACCTATGCGGAGCGCGAAACACTGCACCGCGAGTTCTCCATATATGGAAAAGTCACCGATATTCTAGTTTGCTGTCCCCAACCTCTCGTAGTGTCTGAAACAGAGCTATCACTGACTTGAGGTCGGGACTTGGTTCGATACAGAGAACACGGGCAAAAAATACAGCCCATCTAATGTGACGGGCGATATAGACTTTATCGTGTGAGTGGCAACTCCAAATTCATTGTCTAACTACAGCTCAGACAGGACAGCAACAATCACTTATTCTTGGCCTGATGAGGCAGAATATGCCTGTGTTAATATGGACAGAACATAGTATGCCGATTCAATATTAGCCAAATTCAACTTGACCCCGGCTGACGCCTTTCAACACTCCTAGGTTTGATGGCGAAATTATAAGCGTGCGCCTTGTACCTAGACAGCCCACTGCGCCTGAGACTTCTCCTGTTCATATCAGCGACGGCCTATACTCCAGGTTCGCCTAGTAGCATGTTAGTCTATATTAGTGCCATTGATAGCATTTTTACTTTCCTACTCACAATCATGAGGCATCATCCCGCCTAATCAATGGCTAATAACTAATGAACTATGGAAGGTACGTACAATAAATAAACAAGGGGAATGAAGGGATCGAGGTCTATTTGAACATGGCCCTGGAACGAAAAGCGTTAGCCGGAACAACGCTTGGTGATTGGGTGAGTGAGGTGAAGTGATAGAAGCTCTGGTTTCTTTGTACACGGAAGCCGCGGATGAAGGCCCTTCTAACATACCCACAAAGCCACCACAGTCTTATACCAGATTTATTATTACTGGTTTTGAGCAGAATCGTGCTTGTACCTCCGTTTTCTAGGCCTGATGCACACTTTTCTGAGTGCGACTCCTTCCGGATGGGCGTATAGAAGGCCTGGGAAAGCATGTATATAATCAATGTAACCTGAGATGTTAAATTCCATGCATGCTTATAGTTATATAATATCATCGTGTTTGTAATCATGTGCGACCATGACACGGAGATATCGGCATACTTGGGGCACATCCGGCGGCTACCATATCGTATGCGTATCTACAACTAGTTATATAATCCGCCTACATCTATCTGCCACATGCAGCAGCTACTTGCATCCCTTACTAATGATTATCATCTTCTTTAGCCCTCATCTCCATCCTCATATTCATACCAACCAACATCCAAAATGACCACCCCAACCTTTCCCCCATATACGGGCAAACAATTCATCATTTTCGTCACCCCCCGCGTCGCGCCAGAGAACATTGAGGAAGTCAAAGCGGTGCATCGACCCTTATGGAAATATGTCACTACTGAGCCGGAAAACATTCTCTTTGACGTCTTCGAAGACCTCGATGCGCCGGGGCGATTCCGTTTTGTGAAAGTGTGGAATCAGGGATGAGATTGGTTTGAGACGGTTTGTTTAGCTTGCCTTAATGAATATATTGGATTTCATATGAGGATTACTGACATGACAATATGTAGGAACAAATCACGAAGCCATAGTATCGTACTCTATGAGAGGAAGCACAGCCGTTGTGAATTGAGGATAGTGCGTTGTCCCAACTCCTCGACCCGACACATTCCCCCTTCATGGGGCTCATTGATGATAAATGTAGGTAATTGTTGCTGATACTTGTCTTTTGCACGACAGAAAAATTCGAGTACTACGAGCGCACAGGTAAAGGATTTACCGTTAAGGGTAGATACCTCGAAGGTTAGTGCGGCATGGAATTGAATATGGCTGGGCTAGCCTCTATATGGTATAAGCATGGCGGGGGCAGGTTTCATAAGAGGTTGGATATGCCGATCAGCTTCTGGGAATAGGTACTTATCTTGTCTTTGTAGATCCCACCTCCGAGTTCTCCGCATTTACTCCTCCAGAATGATAGCACCTATCATTTGTGCTACCATTCGGATGCTTTATATTAGATCAATCCTTGTGGCTTTTGAGTCGATCGTTTTGCCATTACTCAACATTCGGTACGTGAATGTGCCGGGTTGACTGGTCCGTGGACAGGATCACTAACAAAATGCAATGTGAAGAGACAGGTAGCCTCGCTGGGCCGAGAAAGGACAACTTGGTCCATATCTAGGTACTGGAACCTACCTACTAGTCCCACTCGCGTGGGGAATTCTGCCCTGCAAACTGGCGGGGTATCAAGCATGGGGAACCGCTGGCCCCCAAGCGAAAAAGGGCGGGGAGTGCTGCAGTCACCAGTTGATGCTTAGAAGCGAGTCGTGACTCGTCTATTAGTTATGGCACTCCTTGAAGAAAGCCAGTACGAGATATGGAACTTATTGAATTAATCGCCACCATAGTCTCGGGAATCTTGTCTGAGCGGCGAGCAGAGGAAGCCGGTCGGCCGAAATTGTTCCTGTTCCTGTGCAATGACGTTGTGAATCCGGATGCGAACTCGGCCCACCTTCTCTGCAGGATATACGGAACGTGGCCCACGGGATAACCCATCGGTCCCATCGGATCGGTACGTCATCACCCTAGCCGACGGGCTATTTCACTGCCCCGTTCGCCTTTCCCCCATACATACTGCAAACTTCGTACTTTCTATCAACCAGAGTTCAGTCCACACTACACAACCACCAACAATGTCACCCACAACGAGAAAGATCGTCTGTTTCTCAGGTAAGCACTACAAACATCCACCTCCCCTGCCTAACACTCACACCCCCGCCTTCTCCCGCAGACTTCGACGGCACAATCTTCATGCAAGACACCGGCCACGTCCTCTTCGACAACCTCGGCTGCGGTGAAGAGCGCCGTCGCATCCTGGACGAGCAAATAAAGTCCGGGGTGCGCTCATTCCGCGAAGTCTCCGAAGAAATGTGGGGCTCGCTGCGCGTCCCCTTCGAAGACGGCTTCCAGATCATGCAGAAAGAGCTCGAGATCGACCCTGGCTTCCGTGAATTCCACCAGTTCTGTATAGCCAACAACATCGATTTTAACGTCATTAGCGCCGGACTCAAGCCGATTCTGCGGAAAGTGCTGTCTATATACCTTGGTGATGCCGAGGCCGCGAGTATCGATATTGTTGCCAATGATGCGCAGATCAAAGAGGATGGGTCGGAGTGGAAGCCGATTTGGCGGCATGATACCCCGCTGGGTCATGATAAGGAGTTATCTGTGAAGGAGGGTCGTGCGCTGGTTGCTGAGGAGGAGGGAGAGATCCCGCTGATTATCTTCATCGGTGACGGTGTGTCTGACCTGCCCGCTGCACGAGAGGCAGATGTTCTCTTCGCCCGCAGGGGCCTGCGATTAGAGGAATACTGCATTGAGAACAATATTCCGTACCATGCCTTTGACTCCTTTACCGATATCAGGCGCGAGGTTGAAGCGATCATGCAGGAGGACCAGCAGAAGACTGGCGGAGTGGGCAAGCCTGCCCGCTTCAATCCTCGTGCTAATATGTGGCGCCGTGTGTCGAGCAAAAAAGCCGTAAGTCTACCACAACTATTGATATTGCGCTTTATGCGCGTGCTGAGTTGTTGCAGGTTCCTCAGTTCGTTGCTGCCACACCGTCAAGAGAGGACAAGATGTTCCTGTGGCCTGAGAATTTCTCAGAATACGCACCGCAAGCCCAGACTAGCAATGTCCCGACTTGAATATGTCCAATCTGCTGATTTATCCATATAATATCACGACTTGTTGACTGACATCTAAATACACCTGTAAATAGAAAATAGATTAGATATATGTCACGAAACCTAATGAAAATACCATGACTGATTCCTCATTTGTTCATGCGACATTTCCCAATCGCACGGCTCTCGCAAAAACTGCCACTGAATGATTGTGGAGCGTGGAAATTTATAGGTATTTTATAAATATAGCTAAGTTCTTATAAAGGGTTTAAAGTATATATATATCAAGCCTTATAATTACCCCTCCCCCCTTTCTAAGGTCTTAGTTTCTTTAAAACTAGTTCTTATAGCCTTATAGCTAGTAAAAATGTAAGGCCCATGACATTGTACATAGCCCTTCCATAAGAACTTAGAGATATCCGCCGAGGATCTTCCGCGGATAGGCTAAGTTAGCACCCATGCTAACTCAGCGCGCACAGAGGATACCTGTCCTCCGCGAGGGGAGAGTTTTAATACCCAGTGTTAATCTTATAATAAAGCTAGTTTCTAAAAAAAGGCTTTTAAACCCTTTTATTCTTATTCTTTTAGGTATATTACACCCTTTTACACTATTTGCAAACCCCTTTTAAGGCCAAGGACCTTATAATTTTAATACTTATTAATATATTTAGTTTATAAGGGGTAATTTACACCTATGCCGCGAACCCGGTTAACCTCGCGGTAACTAGAAATAATCTCTTGTAAGACTATTTAGGGAGCACCTGTTTACCCCTTATAAAAAGGTTTATTTGCGGCTATTCACGAAGGCTTAATAAAATCTAACTTTAAAATTATTATATCTTTGCATAAGGGGGAGCCACCCCTCTTACAGCCGCTTAAGGAACTATTTCTGGAAGAACTTCGCGAGTAAGCAAGGTTATAAAAAAAGAAACTAAAACAAGCAAAGCTAATTTAATAACTTTATAAAAAATATATTATAAATAAGACTACTTGCAGGCATGTATAAGAAGGGTTAAACTCTTTTTTAATGCCTTTAAAAAAGAGAACTCTTATCTTGCAATTACCTAGTAAAAAGGATTAGTATAATAATAAAAGCTATATAAATTACTATGCCTTTATAAAAAGAGTTTAAGCCTTTAAAAAAACTAATGGTTTCTTGTTAAAAAAAAGTCTTAAACTTTATAGTACTTTATCTTAATTTAACACTGCAAGGTTTATAAAGCGTGGAGTTTAAAATATTAAAAAACCTAATATAAATAAACCTCCGCGAGTTTCTCCTTAAATAGTTAGGAAATCCCGCAGATAAATTATATATTATATAAAATAAGGCTTTATATATAAGACTAGCTAAGAATAAATTAGACTATGCATACCTGTAATATTAAAGGGAATAGTAGTTAGAGCTGGGGGAACAGGGAAATTAAACTAATACTATTTTTTATAAATCTTTTTTAAATCATACTCACCTGTAATAAAGCAAAAGGTCCGCGAACAGCCATACTTCCTAAACATGCTTGCGGAATTAGTGTCCCTTATTACCAAGCTCTAACCAAGCCTTCCTTCCACATCGCAAGATCTAACTAGTACCAATCCAAAACCTGTAAACATAAATTTTAAACTAAATAACTCTTTGCAGGGCAAGAACAAGAAATCTTTATAAAAAATAAGTAATTATAAGGTTAAGAGGCCTGCTTTTATAAAAAAAAAAAAAAAGTAGGAGCCTTAGTGTTACTACTATAAGAAAATTAGGTATATTAAACTAAATTATTTATATCTTAAGAAAAAGGCAAAGGACAAAAAATAATATAAGAATCTTGTAATAATAGCTATAGTTATTAATAAATAATCTTAGCTAAAGATAAATTAGATTTCTATAAAATAAATATTCTTACCTGCAAAGATTACCTTACCTAGCAGGGCAGCCATGAATTGTAAGGTGCTTATAAACTATAAAAGTAAAGTAAATATAATTCCTTTTCTTTTTATAAAGCAGGCAGGATAAAAGATCTTGCCATACTAAATATTTACACGTGCCATTAATAAAGGGCGAGTACGGAATAAGGGTATTATAAAGGTAGATATAAACCTCCAGGACTTGCACAGGAACTAAAAGGAGTTTAAAGTACTTATAGTAGTTTCCCTAAATATAAAATAAATAATACTAGGAATGCCATGGTTAAAGATCCACAACCCGCGGACTATCTAGGCTGTGAAGGAATTAACCTTCATGGAGCAAGATTATTAGGTTAAAGGGGTATCCGCGGAAGAGTTTATAAAAAAAGTTTACAAGGACTAGTTATAACCCTTTTAAATTAGCATAATAAAAATTAAATAAATTATATTAAATAATAAGCTGCTAGATTAGTGCAGGGATCTTATAATTATTTTTTTAAAAAAGGAATCCTAATAACTTCCACCCTATTATAAAAGGGTTAATCTTAAGATTAAGATTAAGAAAGGTAAGGAGCTGCTGTTTAGGCCCTTGTATTACTATTCTCCGCAGGAGACTACAGCTATTTATAAGTATATATAAAGCATGTTTATAAAGGAATAAATTTATTTATTTAAATCTTTAGCTAAGGCACCGCTGTTATATATACTTAAGAAAAATAACGGAGTTTATGTATGCATAAATTTCCGCGGGCTAAATACCATATTTATAAAGAATTATTATCCACTTCCTTTTATTAATAAGATAATCGCGAGATTAAGTAACATAAGGATTTATACACAGTTAGATCTTTAGGATGCCTATAATTAGATTTAGATTATAAAAAAAAATAAGTAAAAGACAGCCTTTTATATAAAGTATGGGTTATTTAAGTACTTAATAATACTATTTAGGCTTATAAACACCCCTGTAATATTTTAAGGGTTTATAAACTAGGTCTTTTAAGATTTACTGGATATTATAATAATTATATATATTAATAATATTATTATATTCTTACAAGATATAAATAGTTATAAAAAGCATGTTTATAAGGTGCTTAAGAGGCTCCGCGGGGCAGGGCTATATATAAGTAAGATAAATATAGCTTTATTACGCAGAGAATTAACTTCCTAGGGTATATTATTATACCTAACAAAGTTAAGATAAAGAAATCATAAGTAGCTATAATTTAAGAATAGCCTATGCCAGAAATAATATATAATATTCTTATATTTCTTAGGTTTACTAATTAGTATCACAGGTTTATTCATGCCTACACGGTAGTAATAGCAGTCCTTATAAATCTTCTTAAAAAGCCTAAGAATAGTCCCGCAAGAATAGCTAAAAATAAGGGGTTAGTAATAACCCTGGCGGCCTGTAAGGCAGTAAACTTTTTTAAGGAGAAGTTTAAGGAGATAGTGAAATTAAATTATTTTATAAAAAAGTTACTCACGCGGGTAAAGATAAATACCTTAGGAGGTGGTCTCTGTAAAGTATTAACTTAGTTATATCTAGATAGGATATAAAAGCTAGTGGCTTTTTTCTTATAAAAATTTATTATATTAAAGTATAATTATATAACAGGAGAGCAAGAGCTCCTAGCTATTATAAAGTCCTTCCGCGAGTAAAGGCACTATTTTTAAGGTATGTCACGAGAGGTTAAGGTGGTCATGGACCACAGGGCGCTGGCTATGTTTTAGTTATTAATAAAAATACTCTCGCGGATACAGATCTGTTAATTTTAGTTTTTAGCTAGGTTCTGGTTTTAAATTACTTATTATACAGGGAAATTAAACCCTGCGGATGGACCTTCACGAAGAATTAATTATATATAAAATAGTTAATATAAAGAAGACCAAGAGGGTCACGCGGAGCAAGTAAAATAAAAGCTACTTTAGTAATTAGGTATTATAAACATGTAAGGTGCCCAGGAGGATATATTCTTAAGTATAATTATAAAAAGTATTATAATACAGGCTTTATAAAAAAAACCTGGAAAGGGACTAGTTTATAATTTATATAAATAAGTTAGGTTCCTGGTAGCTCGGGCAAGTATGGCTTGTAGCTGTAACTATTAATAACAATGATTTTTTATTAAAGATAAAGGTTCCTTATAAGAAGGTAAGAAGGACTTATAAAAAAAAGGGGCTATTTAAGCCAGATCCCTTATAAAGAATCTTAAAGAGTTTACCAGCTTTTTTAAAGCAGGACCCCTTGGTAAGAAAGGTCCTGGGTGTAATTTATGAATATAAATTACAGGGGAGAAACCCTAAGGTGCATAAGAGTACTTTATAGTTATAAAGATAATGGCACATGCGGCAGGGCCTTTTATATAACCAGGAAAGGTTATATATTCTAGATTATTACTAGTTATAAATAAAAATTCTTGCAAAGTTATATAATAACTTATTTACAGGGCACTTTGCAGAAAAAAGGACCTTAGAGCTAGTTAAGTAAAGATTTTTTTAACTAAAGATATATAACTTTATTAGGAAGTACTGTAAGTTATGTGGCATTTACCAGGGTTTAAAGGTAATTTATAGCAGGTAATAAGGCTTATTTTAGCCTTTGCTAGTACCCGCGGAGCCCTGGGAGTAGATTAGCATGGATTTTATTATAAACCTGCCTGCGAGTATTAAAATAGAAGATCTTAATAACTCGCGGGAGGCATATAATGCTGTTCTGGTGGTAGTGGATTAAATAAGCAAGATAACTTACTTTATCCCTATAAGAAAGTTAATTAAGGGCCATAAACTAGCTTACCTAGTGATTTATAAGGTATTCTGGTTACATGGCGTGCCCGTAAATATTATAATAAACTGTGGGAGTGTCTTTGTAAAGGGGTTTTAGTTGGACTTTATATACTATATCTTAGTAAAGCACTTAATAAGTACTGCATATTATTTATAAATAAATAGCTAAATAAAATACTTAAATAATATTTTAAAGTAGTTCTTGCAAGGATATATTAATTTCTTGCAGGATAATTAGGTTAATTATTTGCCTTTTATAAAGTTTATATATAATAACTTATAGCAGGCATTTATTTAAAATATATTATTTTATGTGGTGTATAAAATAAATCCCAGGGTTATTACACTGGACTTGGAACTAGGGGATAAAATATCCTGTAAGGTATTTAACTAAATAAGACACCTTTAAAAGATCCGCGAGAAGGCCAGGAAGGGTATTAAAGCTGCTTAGGCCTTGTAAATAAAGTATTATAATATAAAAAGGGTTACAAGAACCTTTTAGGTTGGTAACTATGTTTAAATTAATAATATAAATTAGTCGCGGATAAGGCTAAACCAGAAGTTAGATTAGCTCCGGTCTGGTCCGCGGAGGGTAATAAAGCAGATAAAATAAAATGCCTAATATATGGCTTTATTAGCTGGTCTTCGTGTATATAATATATTTTATATATCCATGCTCCGCGAACATAAGGAGATAAAGAGAGTAAATACTTGTGAGTATTATAAAACCAGGTTTATAAATAAGAATAAAAAAAAGTATTATATAAAGGATATTCTGGGTTCAGGTGTTAAGAATCCTAAATAGCTTTAAGTAAAGTAATTAAGATATAGGGAGGTTATAAAGAAGCTAGTTAGAAACTTAAAGCACTTACAGGTGTATAAGAAGTATATAATAAAAAGGGAAAAAAAACCTTATTTAAAATAAAAAAGATAAGAATAAGGTAAAAATATTCTTTATGAACCTAACTAATAACATCCTTCCCTTTTAAACTAATACCTAACCATCCTCCACGAAAATTGCTATTATACACATATACCTTATGGGCACAGGGAATAAAGCCTATTATCCCTACAGGAGAAGGCTCTGCTGGTAAATTAACTAGTAACTATTTACCAGAACTTAAGCCCGCAGTGCCTGACTTAACTACCTAGTCTCACGCAAAAAATAAGAAGTTAAGTAATATAAGTAATTATTATACTTCTTGCTAATCCCCCTAGAAATATATTTTATAAATACAGGTTAGCCTTTACTAATCCCAGTAAATAGGTAATAGTACTTAGTATATTTATGGCTATAAAAAGGTTTATTTCCGGCGCGTGTTATAAGAATAGCCTTGCAAGTTTATACATAGTTTATAATCTAGATTTTACTGGCATAGCCGCATTAACATACATGCCTATATACTAGGGCAAAAATTTATTATTTTTCTTAGTTAAACAGGGGCTTAGTGCTGTCCCAGGGTGCAAGGCCAGGTAAGATTAAAGGGTTATTCGCGGAGAAGGTTCCCTAATAAGATAATATATTTCCTGGATAATTAATAAACTAAGCTGTAGCCTAGTTATTAACTATTACTATGCCCGGAGGTAAGGTATCCCAGGCCTTCCTGGAGAGTGGCCCACCTTGGGCAGGGGATGTGTTAACCACGAGGTGGCCGGGCAACTGCGAGGTGTTAGTATATATATAAAAAAAGTGTTAGGAATACTCACAGCAGCTAGCAGCTATATAATAATATTAAATAGTATTATAGTTATATTTCCCCGGGTAACTATATAAAAAAAAGGGTATTTATTAAATTTAGCTAAAGGTTAAGACACTACTGGTTATTAGCACCCAGGCCAGCCTAAAGATTAAGGCCATGAGTAGCCGCGGGCGGGGGCATGAGAAAGGCCAGGAACAGGGGAGTAGTAGTAGCAGGAGGTATTTTTAATAACTTAAAAATTTATATATAAGTTAATAATTACCTGCTTGCAAGGGCTATAAAAAGTAAAGTAAAAAAGTATAATACTAAAGTATATTACTTAAAAGCATTTATAAAATCTTACTTACTAAAGCTAACAGGTGGCTAAAAGCTAGGAGAACCTTATATAATAATTTTAAAGTAAAAAATATATAACAAGAGATAAAAGAGATATAAGGGTAAAGATACTAAAGCATGTTACTTATGGGCGCCTAAAAGATTTTATAAGCCATGGTTATAAAAAGGCTAAGAACCAGGAGGACCTTCTAAAAATAACCTAAAAATAATATAAAATAAATAGTAATAAAAAATTCACGAAGAAATAGCCATACTTATAAAGTTTTTAAAGTATGTTATTAAAAAGGAAAAAAAGAAAGAAAAGGGAGAGAATAAAAGGGTATTTTAGTATTAAAAATTAATATAAAAGGAATAACCTGGAATAATATTTCTCCTATAAGTAATAATAAGTATAGCCAGCAAGTGCTATTATAAAAGTTATAGCCTTTTAACCTTCTCGCGGAACTTCCTAAATAATATACAAAACAGGAGGGGGGCTGGAAGTACAGGATACCTAGCAGGATCTTTATAAAATTTATAGTATTAAAATAGCCTTTATCCTGCGGAAACCATGCTCGCGGAAGTATTATACTTAAAATATAAGAAAGTATATAAAAATAATTAGATATACTAAGACACCTGTAATAATAATACATGTTTATAATTTATAAGAAATCTTAACACACAAGGAAATAAATAATCTTGCAGGGCAAGGCCTAATACTTTAGAAAAGGGCGCCTAAGAAAACTTAATATAATTAAAAAAAGCTCTTAAGGCTGTGTATAAAGGATTATAAGGGTAGTAATATATTAAGAAGTATATCTTTTTTTATTACATAGTAAGAGTTCTTTTTTCGCTCGCGAAGGGTTTTTTTAGGCTGCCACGGAGGTTTTTTAAGGGTGCTTTAAAATATTTAAGCTAGTTATAAAAACTACAAGGATATAGGCCTTGAGGAATTAAGGCTGTAAAAGGGGGGGGGTAGTTATAAGGCCCATGATATTATATATAGCCCTTTTACAAGAACTTAGAGATATCCGCGGAGAATCCTCCGCGGATAGGCTGAGTCAGCACCCATGCTGACTCAGCGCGCACAGAGGATAACGTAATCCACGGCCGAGCGGCCACTATAGTTAAGCGGCCACTTTTCTCCGTAACCACCAAAATATCTTCTTCAACGCGTTATTTCTCCATCAATTCTTTATAAAATACCTTTATACAAAGAATCTAGTATGCAGATGGCTGTATCTGCATATAAGAAAAAGAAAATAAAGTTAAAATAAAAAGTTATAAAAGTTTTTAGGGTATCCTGTACTACCCTTCACGCTCGCCTAGATAAAAGGAAATCACGCTTAGAAACACGCGCTAATGGCCATAAATTAATAAATACTAAAGAGAATGTTCTTGTTAAGAAACTGCTAAATGCAGATAAATATGGCTTTTTAATTTAATTAAAGTTTCTGTGTTAAATGGCAGAAACTTTGCTCTGTAATTATACGCGGAATATAACTATAACTTTTAAAGTTAACTAGCCCTATACTTTTACTAAACATTGCCCTGAGCTTTGTATAAGATATAATTAAAAAATTACATACCAGCGCGCAGAGTAGGAGGACCTAAAAGTTATAAAATAATAGTTTTAAATAGTACAGGAAGTTATTAAAGAGCATGGCATATATAAAGATAATATTTAGAACTTTAATAAAACTAGCTTTGTAATAGGGGTTTGCACCACCTTAAAGGTTATTACTGCAGTAAAACATAGTAAGAGACCTCGTACGGTTATCCAGGGCAACCGGGAATGGGTTATAATTATTAAATATATAAGCTTTAAAGGGATCTTAATACCACCAGTGATTGTCTTAAAGGCTAAAGAACATCAGGCTACCTGGTACCAAGAACCAGGGCTTCCAAAGACCTGGATACTTTCAACAAGTAAGAATGGTTAGACTACAGATAAAATAGGCCTTTAATAGCTAAAAAAGGTGTTTAACCATGGTCTTAGTATTCTATAACTGGTGCTAAGCGGTTGCTTATTCTTAATAGCCATTCTAGCCATCAAACTGCAGGTTTTAATGCTTTTTACAAGGAAAATACAATTATCTACCTTTGCATGCCTCCTTATACATCTCACCTTCTTCAGCCTCTTAATGTTGGTGTTTTTGGACCACTTAAATATTTATACAAAAAGTTAGTTAAAGGCTTAATAGTGACTGGAAATAACCATATTAATAAACAGGATTTCCTATACCTATATCCTGCAGCACAAGCACAAGTCTTTACTATAAGTAATATTTACAGTGGCTTTGCAGGAGCTGGTCTTAAACTACTTAATTAAGATTAGGTTCTTAAAGAAATTACTTTCCAGCTTCATACGCCAACTATAAGGTCCTTGGCCTTAGAAGGGGTTAGCGAATAGTGTGAAAGGGTGTAATACACCTAAAAGGATAAGAATAAAAGGGTTTAGAAGCCTTT